>NC_136526.1:4254847-4274847 GCF_053919585.1 Euprymna scolopes | reverse complement strand
CTATTGTGACTCCTTAATATTTATTGTTTTGAGTTCAAATCAAGGTATTAAGTTGGATCCATGTCCAAGAAAGCTATATCTAACATTTCAAGTGTTTAGACCCAAAATTGTCGGAGGAGTTTGGTAGAGTTCTTAAAGGTCAAATCGTTGAACTTAGACCCCTTAACAGCCAAATATCTGGTCGAAAACCGACCACAAATATTTTCCATAATCTCAGTACCCTGTATATCGAATTTCGAGTACGTGGACTAAAGATTGACGGAGTTATTTCGTCGGGAAATGTACACACACAAACGCACACGCACGCACACACACACAAACACACACACTTTTATATATATAATAGATGGATTTGAATTTACAAAGAGTTTTTTTTTTAATTTTTAAATTTTTTAATTCAATTTTCACTCAACACAATGCACAGTACCTTTGATGTAGCGGGTTACTATCGGGGATATAAGTTCCAGGAATACTATGTAGGGAGTTTAGCAGCAAGATATCTGTTCACATTACACTTGAACTTCTGCATGTCAGTACAGTTGAGAAAGCAGGAAACCGGAAGGGAATTCCAAAGTCTAGCAGTTTTGGGGAAGAAACTATCAGAGTAGAAAGTTTTCTTACATCTAGGAATCTCTATTGTGTAGGGGTGGGATTTTGCTGCTTTTCGGGTTTGTCAGGGGTATTTACGTTGAAGGGGTATAAGGGCTTATAGTTCGTCGGAGCATTCACCATTAAAATACTTGCAGAACAGGCAGAAGGATGCAACGTTTCGTCGATGGGACAGAGGCTGAAGCTTAAATAACAGTCCAGGACCTATCAGGTTGGCAACTTACTTTTAAACCCTGTCCAGAAGTGAGAGACAAGTAGCAGATGCACCAGCACAAATGTGACAACAATACTCTATACATGAGCGAATGGTGGCCTTATAGAGGTACAGGATACTTTCAGGCGTAAGTAGCTTTCTAGTATGATAGTGAGAGCCCACCTTCTTTGCAGCAGCCTTGGCAATGCTCTCAATGTATCTGTTCCAACTCATGTTCCCTGTGAACGTTAGGCTGAGGAGTTCTTTCAGGTAATGTGTTTTTGGCCATTACTATTGGTGGTAGATATTATTGTTGGCAAATCAGGCGATTAGCAATGAACTTTCATTCCATCATGATTTCTATGTATACTATTTATTCAAAAGAAATCTACATTCAAGAAGTAACCTTATTTGCATAGAAAATCTATTTTAATAATTATCTCCATTTTATTGTTTGTTGTGATAGAATTGTTTTCATTGTTCTATTCAGAAATATCAGTTAAAGTTGATTTATTTAATTTATATTTAATTCGATTTATTTTCAACTAGCGGGGGTACCCGGCGTTGCCCGGGTGTTTCGAGGTGTGTGTGCTCTTAAATCAAAAAGAAACACGGGGGAGGAAGGAGGGGGGTAAAAATTTTTTTTAGTAATCAGGTAGAATTGAACCTAAAGCCCTGAGGCAACATTGGAAAATAAAATGTGAAAAAAAAAAACATGACACGTTAACCGCTCGGTCAGCAAGAATGAGTTACTGAAAGAAGTTTGAATTTATTTGATTAACAAGAGAATTGACAGGTGCTCACACTAAATGACGTCAAGTAGAAGTCGTAGAGTTAATATTTTGTGTGACCGTTACGATGACGACAAAAGCAATAGCTATTCAGCAGTGAACATTTTCTGCGGGACAGTTTTTAATGAAGTCAATAACACGGTTTGTTTGTTTTTACCCAACTGTGGGGAAAAACAGCTCCCCCGTTTATCAGGGGAGTGGCTCGTCTTGAAATGAAAGCAACCGTCTAATATGACGATGGTAAGCCGACATTGACCATTTTTTTTCAACTAGCGGTGGTACCCGGCGTTGCCCAGGTGTTTTGAGGTGTGTGTGCTCTTAAATCAAAAAGAAACATGGGGGAGGAGGCGGGGGGGTAAAAAATGTGACAACAGTACTCTATACATGAGCGAATGGTGGCCTTATAGAGGTACAGGATACTTTCAGGTGTAAGTAGCTTTTTTAGCACGGTAGAAAGAGCCAACCTTCTTTGCAGCAGACCTGGCAATGCTCTCAAGGTATCTATTCAATCTTATGTTCCCTGTGAACGTTAAGCCGAGGAGTTTAAAAAAAGTATCTCCAGGTAATGAATCTATGGTCATCGCTTGTGATGGTTGAGAAGGTTTTTATTGAAGAAAGTAAGCTTAGTCTAGTGTACCTCTTGTTTCATCTTTCTCATTCAAACCTTCTTCGGAGTCCATCCTTTGCTCTTTCTACTTCCCGTAAAATCGCTTCTTACTATCGCTCTAAAAATGTTCTCGCAAGTGATGCTAGAATCTATCTTTATAATTTTGCTATCAGACCATGCATGGAGTACTGTCGTCATATTTGGGATGGTGGTCCTCTGTCCCATTCGAAATATTTTGATAAATTGCAGAAACGTATCTGTACTTTGATTGGCCCCCCCCCCAGACTTTCTACTTCGCTGCGACTGCTAGTCTTAGTCTTTTCTACAAATACTATTATAGTATCATGTACTCCTCAGAATTGTCTGATCTATTCCCTGCTTCCATTGTTCTAGCTCGTTTGACTCGTTGGTCTACTGGTCTTCAGCGATTCGCTGTTTTAATATCTCATTGTAATAAAAGTTTATATTTCAGTAGTTATGGAACTCCCTTTCAGCTCATTGCTTTCCTTCCACCATCAAGGCTAAGATCAATGGGCATCTTTTGTCTATGATATAATCATCCTTCTTCTTGCATCAAGTGGCTTCATGCTTTATCTCAAGCGATTTCCAAAAAAAATCTATCAGCGTCTGGTTCTTGTTGTTCTTCTTCTTTTTATTATTAATATTTTATTAATAATATTTTATTTTTAATATTTTATTTATTATATTTATTATTATATTATTATTATATTATTATATTTATTATTATTTTTAATATTTTATTATTATTATTTTATATTATTATTAATATTTTATTATTATTATTAATATTTTATTATTTTTAATATTTTATTACTATTATTAATATTTTATTATTATTATTAATTTTTTATCATTATTATTATATTTATTATTATAACTATTATTAATGTTTATTATTATTACTATAATTAATATCATATTTATTATTATTATTATTATTTTTATTATCATTATTATTTTTATTATTATTATACTTATTATTAAAATTATCATTATTATTTTAAATGTTACTATAATAATTTTTATTATTATTATAATAATTATTAGTATTTTTATTTTTATTATTATTGTAATTGTTATTATTACTTTTATTATTATTTTTATTATGATTATAATTATTATTATTATTGTTGCTGTTATTATTATTATTGTTATTATTATTATTATTGTTATTATTGTTGTTATTATTATTATTATTATTATTATTATTGCACAAGAGCAGCCATTAAGAACACGATTGTTCAAAAAAGTGGTTCTAGGAGAGGAAATTGCTGCAGAATGCCGGATTTGTGGTAAGACCACAGAGTCAACTGCATACCTTGCAGCAGGGTGTAGTGGACTGGCCCAGAGAGAGTACGGCAAAAGACACGATCGCATGGGACTTCGGATATATTGGGAGGTGTGTAAGAGGGTTGGGGTGGAGTGTGCTGGAAAATGGTTTGAGGAAGTGCCTAATTAAGTGGGAACATATGAGGATGGCAAGGTAGAGATTTGGTGGGACAAAAGTGTCATAACGACCAAGCAATTGGAACATAATCGTTCGGATTTGGTCGTCATTGACAAGGTCTAAAAAAACTGGCAGATTTTAGACTTCTCAGTACCCTGGGACAGGAATGTGAGAGAGAAGGAGAATGAGAAGTGGAGCAATTATGCTCCATTGGCCTTGGAGATAAGGCGTATACACGGGGTTAAAACACAAATAATCCCGGTCGTAGTTGGTACACTAGGAGTAGTATCAAGTCGTCTGGAAGGACAATTGAAAAAACAACAAATCCCCGATGTTAAAAGGCGGCCTTCAAACCTCTGCAATTATAGGTACCACCAACATCCTTAGGAAAACCCTTTGATCTTTAAAACTCCTGGTTTGAAGCCGGGATTAAGGGAAATCCTCTGGAAATGAATCTCATCTCTTTCCAGAGAGACGTTCATAAGCGAAATCAGAATTATTATTATTATTATTATTATTATTATTATTATTATTATTATTATTATTATTATTATTATTATTATTATTATTTCACTAAGAAAATCATCCCAGGTTTAATCCTTCCCTTTTTATTAGAATGGATGGGGGATAGGCAAGTAAGGAGTAACTTCCGGTGATGACGTCATTCCTCTTCAATGATGGTAGATGTGTTATGAATTGAGATTATTCTCACATGGATTGGCGATTGCTTTAATGAGAATATCCTCCCATGCTTTTTAACTCCATGGGGAATAGGCAAGTGGAGTGGGTCGGGTTAGGGTTAGGGTTACATAGGCATCACCACATTATCAAGGCCAAGAGGCCACTCAAGGATAAGGATTAAAGAGTGTACAGTAGAGATTGGATAATATAGTAATCATTAGTAATGAAAATTTGGTAAATTTGATAACTTATATGGAACGGCTCATCAAGAACTTATTTACGTTAGACTTGAACACAACCCTATTGTAGTCAGCCGGAAAGCAGGAAAACGGAAGACAATTCCACAGGCGTGCAGTTCTAAGAAAGAAGCTTTGTTCATGGAATCTACGTTTAGGTTTAGGCACAGATAAAGAGTGTGGGGGGGAATTATTGATAGTGTTTACAGCTAGACGAGTGTTTCTTGTGAAAGTTTGGCGAGGGGGGGACCATAGATTGAAACTCAGTCGAACATTTTCCATGAAAATAACGATACATCAGAGACAAACTCGCAACATCTCTTCTGTGAGATAGAGGTTGCAAGGAAGAGAAAAGGACATCTCCTACGAGGCTACGAAGTCTATTTTGAACTCTATCAAGGCAGGACAAGTCCTTTCTAGCAGCTCCTGCCCATATGTGGCAACAGTATTCCATCCTTGGACGTACATGGCTCTTATATAGATAGAGAATAGCATAAGCAGTGAGATATTTACCGAATCGATAGAAAGATCCCACCATTTTTCCAGCGGCCTTGGCAACAGATTTGATGTACGTGTTCCATTTAAGATCAGGAGTAATGGTCAAGCCCAGAAGCTTGTCAAAACTTGAGGCCTCCTGAAGACGAGAGCCATTCATTCAATTGATAAATTTTTAACTGCCGTGGAATTCCCACAGGACTTGCTAGATATTATTATTTTATTAGCAGGGGAACCTTACTTTGCCAGGATTGAATGATGTTTCACACGCTCATATATTTATTTTCATCGAAACCGATAAAATCGACCATTTTTCAATCAAATCGGCTGATTGCCTGCTCTAGTTGGGGACCCATCACGGTGCACCGGGAGACAGCTTTACATGCCTACCCGTAGTGATTTAGTCCACGATACATTGTAATCTACATTGCACTGTAGAGAATCTATTGTTGGTTTTACAAAATTATTTTCATATATAACGGCTTGAATTTAAATCTAACACCCAAAAAATCAAGTATCATTGTTCAACTGTGCTCTAAACAGAAAACTTCATTTCAAACGCGCCCCTGTCATATCAAAGAACATACTGTTGATTTTATATGCCTAGCTTTTCTGCTTGTGCGACGGCGATAATGGCTTGAATTTAAGTTTAAAATGAAAAAAATCAAGTATCATGCTGCGATTGTGCTTTTATCAGAAAATTCTCGGACGCACCTCTGTCGTATCAAAGAACCTACAGTTAAAGTGGTTAGAGTACTTGTAAAAAAGTGATTGAAGGTTCAATCCGTAGCGTGGGCGACCGAAAAATACAATTGCGAATTACTTAGAACCAGTATCCAGTCATGGCTGACGGAACAAGAACATACTACATCCGTGAAGTAAAACAAGTAAAACAAAATTCCGTCCAAATGCACCTGTTCGACAGAAACATTTCCGAGTTCGACAAGATACACCTGAAGAAGGTCGAAGGTTAAAATGACGGAAGCGTTGCAAAAAGAACACTCGAGATGAGAGTCCGTTGAATCCAAATGATAAGTATTATTAGTAGTCTATGAATTTTGCCCTAACAGAGGAAAGGTCTTCTTCTTCTTCTTCTTCTTCTTTTTGTTGTTGTTGTTGTTGTTCTTCTTCTTCTTCTTCTTCTTCTTCTTCTTCTTCTTCTATTTTTTCTTCTTCTTCTTCTTCTTGTTGTTCTTTTTCTTTTTCTTCTTATTATTTTTACTTTTTCTCCCCTTTTCTTGTTATTGTTGCTTTTCTTCTTATTACTTTCCTTCTTCTTTTTCTTCTTCTTTTTCTTCTCCTTTTTTCTTGTTGTTGTTTTTCTTCTTTTCCTATTTCTTTTTCGTCTTTTTCTTCCTGTTGTTGTTGTTGTTGTTGTTGTTGTTGTTGTTGTTCTTCTTCTTCTTCTTCTTCTTCTTCTTCTTCTTCTTCTTCTCATATAACTATTAACGTGCATGTAAAATTTTCCCAGACAATCTTCAGAAAATCTACTGAAAAAAGAAAGAGCATGTGTTGTGTGTGTGTATATATATATATATATATATATATATATATATATATATATATATATATATATAAATATATATATATATATGCATATATATATATAAATATATATATATATGCATATATATATATAAATATATATATATATACACACATATATATATATTTATATATATATATATATGCTTATATATATATGTGTGTGTATGTGTATATATATATGTATATATATACTCATATATATATAAATATATATATATGTGTATATATATATAAATATATATTTATATATATAAATATATATATATAAGTATATATATATAAATATATATATATATATATATACATATACAGATATATATATTTATATATATACATATACATATATATATATATTTATATATACATATGCATATATACATATATATACACATACATACACACACATACACATACACACACACAATATATATATATATATATATATATATATATATATATATATAGAGAGAGAGAGAGAGAGAGAGAGAGATGGATAGATAGATATATCTATGTACTTTTTTTTCCATTATAATTAGTTCCACGATTCGCCACTGGGCGTCGTCGCGTGTCATTTCAGCTGTGCCGACATTTTGACTGGCCTACACCACAGTGATTAACTTGGATATAGTTCGCACTTTTTTTTATCTACTTCTATTCGTTGGTTCTAATCTCTGCCAACTTTTGCATAAGGTTTCAGAGTTCTCCACATGGAACTTTTAAACCGATTTTCCGTCTCGTTTTTGTTATCAGCTGATAAAAAGATGACAGACCAACAATAGACTATATAGTAAAGAATTACCAAAAATGTCCCCCTCTCTTAATATATATATATATATATATATATATATATATATATATATATATATATATATATATAGTAGAAATGGTAATTAATAAAAACCTGAAGAAAGTGCTCAATAGAGCAAATATGCGTTTTATTTTTTTTATTACCGAGGAGTACCCGGCGTTTTCCGCGTGTTTGGACGTGAGTGTGAAAACTCCGGGGTGGGGTGGGGTTAAAATAATAAAAAAAAACATATTTTGGTAGGTAAGTATGAGGATCGAACCCGAACCGTTGAGGCAAAGTTGGAAATTAAAGTGTCAAAAAAGAAAAAAAAAGAGTGCGACGGTTTTAACCATTGGGCCACCGCGAGATGCTGACGGAAACACGTTTGAATTTATTTAATTACTTAGATTTGGCAGGTGCACGTTTTAATGACTTAATGAGGTCAAGTTTTACTGCGATATAGTATTTCATTTACTGCGGGAACGCTTTTTTTATTTTTATTTTCCCAAAATGTTATAGGAAAAAGACTAACCCACATGCGGCGAGCGACAAATGTTGAATATTTATCTTCCCGAAGTCGAGCAAATTAAATAGACAGGCGAGCTCTGATGTTAACTATGAGATATTACGATTTATATGTGATATAAAAAGCTTTAAGAAGTTTTGAACCGACCGACCGCTTCTCTGAAAAAAAAGCCTTTTGTAGACATACAGAAAAAGCGAACACACATACATACATACATTTTCGTTTTTATATTTATAGATTACCGTTGTTTTGTTTCTGTTTAGTTACATTATTGTTTCAGCTACGCGATCGTTTTTTGGCCGTCATGTAGCCTCCTCAGACTTTTACAGAAATGTTCGTTTATGGTGGAATATATATATATATGTGTGTGTGTGTGTGTGTGTGTGTGTGCGTGCGCGTGACGTTGAAAGCATTTTAAAAGAGTAACTGTTTAATTTCAACTGTATCTCTCGCGGTTGACGGTAGCCGAATGGTTCGGGTCCTTGCTAATAGAGCCAGACATGACTTATGTTGCCAGGGTTCGAATCTCTCAACTGGCGTTTATCGTGACACCCTGCACTGATGATTCCCGAAAGGATGAAACACCAGTGTCTGTAGGTATTTGATAATTATTATAGTAAATAATTATGTCAGCCCCTTTAAGAAACTCGTTTCTTATCGTTGTGCACTTTCAGTTGTAATAAAGTTGGTCAATTTAGCTAATACACGTAGATCGTCATATAATGATTAAATCACTCTGGCTGACGTTAAAAGCATTTAATAAGAATAAATGTATAATTTCAACTATATCTCTCGCGGTTGACGGTAGCCGAATGGTTCGGGCCTTCGCTAATAGAGCCAGACATGACTTCTATTGCCGGGTTTCGAATCTCTCAACTGGCGTCAATCGTTACACCCTGCACTGATGATTCCCGAAAGGATGAAACGCTAGTGTCTGTAGGTATTTAATAATTATTATAGTAAATAATAATATAAATAATATATGACAAAATCTATATTCCCAAGTTCAATATGTTGACCATCTTACAATTTATTCGTTGGCATCACCTGTTTCGTAGCGCAAAATCATTAATTAAATTATTATATCAATCAATTAATTTATTATAGCCATCCACATACAGTAAATTACCAAGCTCAATTTGTTTATATAAAGGGCATCGCTTGATATATCACTTCTCAATATGCGCAACCCAAGACAGGGAGCATAAAAGCTATCTACATACAGTACTGTTTCGCTGTATCACAGCTCACCAGTGTGGCTAGGCAAGCAGCTATATTTTTCATGTGTATTTCACCATTTATCTATACCCATGCATTAAGTTTTGGAGTTCAATGTAATTACAAAGCATATAACAAATAAATGACAAAAGTCTATATTCCAGATTTCAAGATGTTGTCCATCTTACAATTTATTCCAGTAAATATGTTGGCATGCACAATTTTTGACAGCACTCGTTTCGTAGCACGAAATCAAGTCATTTAATTATTATATCAATCAATGAATCTATTCTGCCCTTAAAACTCATTAGAATAAAAAAAGCATTTGTCAATTCATTAAAACAAAATAAAATGCATTTGGGCACGATTACAAAATGCGAAAATTGGAAGAGTTCATTTTTTTTTTATAACACCTTCTTGTTTTGGCCTACGAAACAGTTGCTGTCAAGAATAAGTGGATAGTTGTTTTATCTAAACATTAATATGTCGCTTCACATTCATGAACATGTTTCTTCCAAGCAGTTACAAGTAACCAGAGTCCACGTCAGGCGATATTGCTTATATAAAATTTGAGTCTCTAGCTCAATATATATATATATATATATATATATATACATATATATATATATATATATATATATATATATATATATATATATATTTTGTGTACAGAAAGTTGTTAGTTGAGACAGGTCATTGGTACCGTCGGTTTCAAGCCCGATAATAAGGCCCGTTTAAGGTATCCTTATCAAGCTCTCTTCAGACGAATATTGGCTGAAGAGAGCTTGATAAGGATACCTTAAACGGGCCTTATTATCGGGCTTGAAACCGACGGTACCAATGACCTGTCTCAACTAACAACTTTCTGTACACAAAATATAAGTACGCTCTTGAAATTTGGATTTTCCTTTTAATTGAGCACTCTGCTGGAATTCTTTTTCCAAAAAAACTAATCATATATATATATATATATATATATATATATATATATATATATATATATACATATATATATATATATATATATATATATATATATATATATATATATATATATATATATATATATACATGGAGTTTTTTTTATTCAAAAGTAATGGACTAGTGAATTCAACGAGGTTGTTAGATAGTGCTCAATAAAAAGAGCTGATAATACTTGTTTACTGTTATATAAACATGTTTACATCCCGCTGCTACAAACAGCCACTTGTTTCAATCAAACAACAGATATCATCAGGCAGCGACTTGACTATTAAAATGTTCAATGAATAATGGATTTTTATTTTATTTAAGGTAGGAACTCTTTAAAAGTTGGAGTTAAAAAAACTTTTAAACAAAGAACTTTAATTATAAGATGTAAAGAGGGAGGGACAAACTAAAGAAAACTAAAAAAATGTATAATGGAGAGAGAGAAAAAAAAATAAATAGAGAAATAAAATAAAGAGAGAAATAAAATAAATAGAGAAATAAAATAAAGAGAGAAAAAAAAAATAAATAGAGAAATAAAATAAATAGAGAAAAAAAAATAAATAGAGAAATAAAATAAAGAGAGAAAAAAAAATAAATAGAGAAATAAAATAAATAGAGAAATAAAATAAATAGAGAAATAAAATAAAGAGAGAAAAAAAATAAATAGAGAAATAAAATAAATAGAGAAAAAAAAATAAATAGAGAAATAAAATAAAGAGAGAAAAAAAAATAAATAGAGAAATAAAATAAATAGAGAAATAAAATAAATAGAGAAATAAAATAAATAGAGAAATAAAATAAATAGAGAAATAAAATAAATAGAGAAATAAAATAAATAGAGAAATAAAATAAATAGAGAAATAAAATAAATAGAGAAATAAAATAAATAGAGAAATAAAATAAATAGAGAAATAAAATAAATAGAGAAATTAAATAAATAGAGAAATAAAATAAACAGAGAAAAAAAAAAGAAATAGAGAAATAAAATAAATAGAGAAATAAAATAAATAGAGAAATAAAATAAATAGAGAAATAAAATAAATAGAGAAATAAAATAAATAGAGAAATAAAATAAATAGAGAAATAAAATAAATAGAGAAATAAAATAAAGAGAGAAAAAAAAAATAAATAGAGAAATAAAATAAATAGAGAAAAAAAAATAAATAGAGAAATAAAATAAAGAGAGAAAAAAAAATAAATAGAGAAATAAAATAAATAGAGAAATAAAATAAATAGAGAAATAAAATAAAGAGAGAAAAAATAAATAAATAGAGAAATAAAATAAATAGAGAAAAAAAAATAAATAGAGAAATGCAATAAATAGAGAAAAAAAAATAAATAGAGAAATAAAATAAATAGAGAAATAAAATAAATAGAGAAATAAAATAAATAGAGAAATAAAATAAATAGAGAAATAAAATAAATAGAGAAATAAAATAAATAGAGAAATAAAATAAATAGAGAAATAAAATAAATAGAGAAATAAAATAAATAGAGAAATAAAATAAATAGAGAAATAAAATAAATAGAGAAATTAAATAAATAGAGAAATAAAATAAATAGAGAAAAAAAAAAGAAATAGAGAAATAAAATAAATAGAGAAATAAAATAAATAGAGAAATAAAATAAATAGAGAAATAAAATAAATAGAGAAATAAAATAAATAGAGAAATAAAATAAATAGAGAAAAAAAAAAGAAATAGAGAAATAAAATAAATAGAGAAATAAAAAAGAAATAGAGAAATAAAATAAATAGAGAAATAAAATAAATAGAGAAATAAAATAAATAGAGAAATAAAATAAATAGAGAAATAAAATAAATAGAGAAAGAAAATAAATAGAGAAATAAAATAAATAGAGAAATAAAATAAATAGAGAAAAAAAAAAGAAATAGAGAAATAAAATAAATAGAGAAATAAAATAAATAGAGAAATAAAATAAATAGAGAAATAAAATAAATAGAGAAATAAAATAAATAGAAAAAAAAATAAATAGAGAAATAAAATAAAGAGAGAAAAAAAAATAAATAGAGAAATAAAATAAATAGAGAAATAAAATAAATAGAGAAATAAAATAAATAGAGAAATAAAATAAATAGAGAAATAAAATAAATAGAGAAATAAAATAAATAGAGAAATAAAATAAATAGAGAAATAAAATAAATAGAGAAAAAAAAAGAAATAGAGAAATAAAATAAATAGAGAAATAAAATAAATAGAGAAATAAAATAAATAGAGAAATAAAATAAATAGAGAAATAAAATAAATAGAGAAATAAAATAAATAGAGAAATAAAATAAATAGAGAAAAAAAAAAGAAATAGAGAAATAAAATAAATAGAGAAATAAAAAAGAAATAGAGAAATAAAATAAATAGAGAAATAAAATAAATAGAGAAATAAAATAAATAGAGAAATAAAATAAATAGAGAAATAAAATAAATAGAGAAATAAAATAAATAGAGAAATAAAATAAATAGAGAAATAAAATAAATAGAGAAAAAAAAAGAAATAGAGAAATAAAATAAATAGAGAAATAAAAAAGAAATAGAGAAATAAAATAAATAGAGAAATAAAATAAATAGAGAAATAAAATAAATAGAGAAATAAAATAAATAGAGAAATAAAATAAATAGAGAAATAAAATAAATAGAGAAAAAAAAAGAAATAGAGAAATAAAATAAATAGAGAAATAAAATAAATAGAGAAATAAAATAAATAGAGAAATAAAATAAATAGAGAAAAAAAAAAGAAATAGAGAAATAAAATAAATAGAGAAATAAAAAAGAAATAGAGAAATAAAATAAATAGAGAAATAAAATAAATAGAGAAATAAAATAAATAGAGAAATAAAATAAATAGAGAAATAAAATAAATAGAGAAATAAAATAAATAGAGAAAAAAAAAGAAATAGAGAAATAAAATAAATAGAGAAATAAAATAAATAGAGAAATAAAATAAATAGATAAAAAAAAAAGAAATAGAGAAATAAAATAAATAGAGAAATAAAATAAATAGAGAAATAAAATAAATAGAGAAATAAAATAAATAGAGAAATAAAAAAAAATAGAGAAAAAAAAAGAAATAGAGAAATAAAATAAATAGAGAAATAAAAAAGAAATAGAGAAATAAAATAAATAGAGAAATAAAATAAATAGAGAAATAAAATAAATAGAGAAATAAAATAAATAGAGAAATAAAATAAATAGAGAAAGAAAATAAATAGAGAAATAAAATAAATAGAGAAATAAAATAAATAGAGAAATAAAATAAATAGAGAAATAAAATAAATAGAGAAAAAAAAAAGAAATAGAGAAATAAAATAAATAGAGAAATAAAATAAATAGAGAAATAAAATAAATAGAGAAATAAAATAAATAGAGAAAAAAAAAGAAATAGAGAAATAAAATAAATAGAGAAATAAAAAAGAAATAGAGAAATAAAATAAATAGAGAAATAAAATAAATAGAGAAATAAAATAAATAGAGAAATAAAATAAATAGAGAAATAAAATAAATAGAGAAAGAAAATAAATAGAGAAATAAAATAAATAGAGAAATAAAATAAATAGAGAAATAAAATAAATAGAGAAAAAAAAAAAGAAATAGAGAAATAAAATAAATAGAGAAATAAAATAAATAGAGAAATAAAATAAATAGAGAAATAAAATAAATAGAGAAATAAAATAAATAGAGAAAAAAAAAGAAATAGAGAAATAAAATAAATAGAGAAATAAAAAAGAAATAGAGAAATAAAATAAATAGAGAAATAAAATAAATAGAGAAAAAAAATAAATAGAGAAATAAAATAAATAGAGAAATAAAATAAATAGAGAAAGAAAATAAATAGAGAAATAAAATAAATAGAGAAATAAAATAAATAGAGAAAAAAAAAAGAAATAGAGAAATAAAATAAATAGAGAAATAAAAAAGAAATAGAGAAATCAAATAAATAGAGAAATAAAATAAATAGAGAAATAAAATAAATAGAGAAATAAAATAAATAGAAAAAAAAAATAAATAGAGAAATAAAATAAATAGAGAAATAAAATAAATAGAGAAATAAAATAAATAGAGAAATAAAATAAATAGAGAAATAAAATAAATAGAGAAATAAAATAAATAGAGAAATAAAATAAATAGAGAAATAAAATAAATAGAGAAATAAAATAAATAGAGAAAAAAAAAGAAATAGAGAAATAAAATAAATAGAGAAATAAAAAAGAAATAGAGAAATAAAATAAATAGAGAAATAAAATAAATAGAGAAATAAAATAAATAGAGAAATAAAATAAATAGAGAAATAAAATAAATAGAGAAATAAAATAAATAGAGAAAAAAAAAATAAATAGAGAAATAAAATAAATAGAGAAATAAAATAAATAGAGAAATAAAATAAATAGAGAAATAAAATAAATAGAGAAATAAAATAAATAGAGAAATAAAATAAATAGAGAAAAAAAAAAGAAATAGAGAAATAAAATAAATAGAGAAATAAAAAAGAAATAGAGAAATAAAATAAATAGAGAAATAAAATAAATAGAGAAATAAAATAAATAGAGAAATAAAATAAATAGAGAAATAAAATAAATAGAGAAATAAAATAAATAGAGAAAAAAAAAAGAAATAGAGAAATAAAATAAATAGAGAAATAAAAAAGAAATAGAGAAATAAAATAAATAGAGAAATAAAATAAATAGAGAAATAAAATAAATAGAGAAATAAAATAAATAGAGAAATAAAATAAATAGAGAAATGAAATAAATAGAGAAAAAAAAAGAAATAGAGAAATAAAATAAATAGAGAAATAAAATAAATAGAGAAATAAAATAAATAGAGAAATAAAATAAATAGAGAAATAAAATAAATAGAGAAAAAAAAAGAAATAGAGAAATAAAATAAATAGAGAAAGAAAATAAATAGAGAAATAAAATAAATAGAGAAATAAAATAAATAGAGAAATAAAATAAATAGAGAAATAAAATAAATAGAGAAATAAAATAAATACAGAAAGAAAATAAATAGAGAAATAAAATAAATAGAGAAATAAAATAAATAGAGAAATAAAATAAATAGAGAAATAAAATAAATAGAGAAAAAAAAAAAGAAATAGAGAAATAAAATAAATAGAAAAATAAAATAAATAGAGAAATAAAATAAATAGAGAAATAAAATAAATAGAGAAAAAAAAAGAAATAGAGAAATCAAATAAATAGAGAAATAAAAAAGAAATAGAAAAATAAAATAAATAGAGAAATAAAATAAATAGAGAAATAAAATAAATAGAGAAATAAAATAAATAGAGAAATAAAATAAATAGAGAAAGAAAATAAATAGAGAAATAAAATAAATAGAGAAATAAAATAAATAGAGAAATAAAATAAATAGAGAAATAAAATAAATAGAGAAAAAAAAAGAAATAGAGAAATAAAATAAATAGAGAAATAAAATAAATAGAGAAATAAAATAAATAGAGAAATAAAATAAATAGAGAAATAAAATAAATAGAGAAAAAAAAAAGAAATAGAGAAATAAAATAAATAGAGAAATAAAAAAGAAATAGAGAAATAAAATAAATAGAGAAATAAAATAAATAGAGAAATAAAATAAATAGAGAAATAAAATAAATAGAGAAATAAAATAAATAGAGAAAGAAAATAAATAGAGAAATAAAATAAATAGAGAAATAAAATAAATAGAGAAATAAAATAAATAGAGAAATAAAATAAATAGAGAAAAAAAAAAGAAATAGAGAAATAAAATAAATAGAGAAATAAAATAAATAGAGAAATAAAATAAATAGAGAAATAAAATAAATAGAGAAATAAAATAAATAGAGAAAAAAAAAGAAATAGAGAAATAAAATAAATAGAGAAAAAAAAAAGAAATAGAGAAATAAAATAAATAGAGAAATAAAATAAATAGAGAAATAAAATAAATAGAGAAATAAAATAAATAGAGAAATAAAATAAATAGAGAAAAAAAAAGAAATAGAGAAATAAAATAAATAGAGAAATAAAAAAGAAATAGAGAAATAAAATAAATAGAGAAATAAAATAAATAGAGAAATAAAATAAATAGAGAAATAAAATAAATAGAGAAATAAAATAAATAGAGAAAGAAAATAAATAGAGAAATAAAATAAATAGAGCAATAAAATAAATAGAGAAAAAAAAAAGAAATAGAGAAATAAAATAAATAGAGAAATAAAAAAGAAATAGAGAAATAAAATAAATAGAGAAATAAAATAAATAGAGAAATAAAATAAATAGAGAAATAAAATAAATAGAGAAATAAAATAAATAGAGAAATAAAATAAATAGAGAAAAAAAAAGAAATAGAGAAATAAAATAAATAGAGAAATAAAATAAATAGAGAAATAAAATAAATAGAGAAATAAAATAAATAGAGAAATAAAATAAATAGAGAAAAAAAAAAGAAATAGAGAAATAAAATAAATAGAGAAATAAAAAAGAAATAGAGAAATAAAATAAATAGAGAAATAAAATAAATAGAGAAATAAAATAAATAGAGAAATAAAATAAATAGAGAAATAAAATAAATAGAGAAAGAAAATAAATAGAGAAATAAAATAAATAGAGAAATAAAATAAATAGAGAAATAAAATAAATAGAGAAATAAAATAAATAGAGAAAAAAAAAAGAAATAGAGAAATAAAATAAATAGAGAAATAAAATAAATAGAGAAATAAAATAAATAGAGAAATAAAATAAATAGAGAAATAAAATAAATAGAGAAAAAAAAAAGAAATAGAGAAATAAAATAAATAGAGAAATAAAAAAGAAATAGAGAAATAAAATAAATAGAGAAATAAAATAAATAGAGAAATAAAATAAATAGAGAAATAAAATAAATAGAGAAATAAAATAGAGAAAGAAAATAAATAGAGAAATAAAATAAATAGAGAAATAAAATAAATAGAGAAATAAAATAAATAGAGAAATAAAATAAATAGAGAAATAAAATAAATAGAGAAAAAAAAAAGAAATAGAGAAATAAAATAAATAGAGAAATAAAATAAATAGAGAAATAAAATAAATAGAGAAATAAAATAAATAGAGAAATAAAATAAATAGAGAAATAAAATAAATAGAGAAATAAAATAAATAGAGAAATAAAATAAATAGAGAAAGAAAATAAATAGAGAAATAAAATAAATAGAGAAAGAAAATAAATAGAGAAATAAAATAAATAGAGAAATAAAATAAATAGAGAAATAAAATAAATAGAGAAATAAAATAAATAGAGAAAGAAAATAAATAGAGAAATAAAATAAATAGAGAAATAAAATAAATAGAGAAATAAAATAAATAGAGAAATAAAATAAATAGAGAAATAAAATAAATAGAGAAAAAAAAAGAAATAGAGAAATAAAATAAATAGAGAAATAAAAAAGAAATAGAGAAATAAAATAAATAGAGAAATAAAATAAATAGAGCAAGAAAATAAATAGAGAAATAAAATAAATAGAGAAATAAAATAAATAGAGAAATAAAATAAATAGAGAAATAAAATAAATAGAGAAAAAAAAAAGAAATAGAGAAATAAAATAAATAGAGAAATAAAATAAATAGAGAAATAAAATAAATAGAGAAATAAAATAAATAGAGAAATAAAATAAATAGAGAAATAAAATAAATAGAGAAATAAAATAAATAGAGAAATAAAATAAATAGAGAAATAAAATAAATAGAGAAATAAAATAAATAGAGAAATAAAATAAATAGAGAAATAAAATAAATAGAGAAATAAAATAAATAGAGAAATAAAATAAATAGAGAAATAAAATAAATAGAGAAATAAAATAAATAGAGAAATAAAATAAATAGAGAAATAAAATAAATAGAGAAATAAAATAAATAGAGAAATAAAATAAATAGAGAAATAAAATAAATAGAGAAATAAAATAAATAGAGAAATAAAATAAATAGAGAAATAAAATAAATAGAGAAATAAAATAAATAGAGAAATAAAATAAATAGAGAAAGAAAATAAATAGAGAAATAAAATAAATAGAGAAATAAAATAAATAGAGAAATAAAATAAATAGAGAAATAAAATAAATAGAGAAAGAAAATAAATAGAGAAATAAAATAAATAGAGAAAGAAAATAAATAGAGAAATAAAATAAATAGAGAAAGAAAATAAATAGAGAAATAAAATAAATAGAGAAATAAAATAAATAGAGAAATAAAATAAATAGAGAAATAAAATAAATAGAGAAATAAAATAAATAGAGAAATAAAATAAATAGAGAAATAAAATAAATAGAGAAATAAAATAAATAGAGAAATAAAATAAATAGAGAAATAAAATAAATAGAGAAATAAAATAAATAGAGAAATAAAATAAATAGAGGAATAAAATAAATAGAGAAATAAAATAAATAGAGAAATAAAATAAATAGAGAAATAAAATAAATAGAGAAATAAAATAAATAGAGAAATAAAATAAATAGAGAAATAAAATAAATAGAGAAATAAAATAAATAGAGAAATAAAATAAATAGAGAAATAAAATAAATAGAGAAATAAAATAAATAGAGAAATAAAATAAATAGAGAAAGAAAATAAATAGAGAAATAAAATAAATAGAGAAATAAAATAAATAGAGAAAGAAAATAAATAGAGAAATAAAATAAATAGAGAAATAAAATAAATAGAGAAATAAAATAAATAGAGAAAGAAAATAAATAGAGAAAGAAAATAAATAGAGAAATAAAATAAATAGAGAAAGAAAATAAATAGAGAAATAAAATAAATAGAGAAAGAAAATAAATAGAGAAATAAAATAAATAGAGAAATAAAATAAATAGAGAAATAAAATAAATAGAGAAAAAAAAAAGAAATAGAGAAATAAAATAAATAGAGAAATAAAATAAATAGAGAAATAAAATAAATAGAGAAATAAAATAAATAGAGAAATAAAATAAATAGAGAAATAAAATAAATAGAGAAATAAAATAAATAGAGAAATAAAATAAATAGAGAAATAAAATAAATAGAGAAATAAAATAAATAGAGAAATAAAATAAATAGAGAAAGAAAATAAATAGAGAAATAAAATAAATAGAGAAATAAAATAAATAGAGAAAGAAAATAAATAGAGAAATAAAATAAATAGAGAAATAAAATAAATAGAGAAATAAAATAAATAGAGAAATAAAATAAATAGAGAAATAAAATAAATAGAGAAATAAAATACATAGAGAAATAAAATAAATAGAGAAATAAAATAAATAGAGAAATAAAATAAATAGAGAAATAAAATAAATAGAGAAATAAAATAAATAGAGAAATAAAATAAATAGAGAAATAAAATAAATAGAGAAAGAAAATAAATAGAGAAATAAAATAAATAGAGAAATAAAATAAATAGAGAAATAAAATAAATAGAGAAATAAAATAAATAGAGAAATAAAATAAATAGAGAAATAAAATAAATAGAGAAATAAAATAAATAGAGAAATAAAATAAATAGAGAAATAAAATAAATAGAGAAATAAAATAAATAGAGAAATAAAATAAATAGAGAAATAAAATAAATAGAGAAATAAAATAAATAGAGAAATAAAATAAATAGAGAAATAAAATAAATAGAGAAATAAAATAAATAGAGAAATAAAATAAATAGAGAAATAAAATAAATAGAGAAATAAAATAAATAGAGAAAGAAAATAAATAGAGAAATAAAATAAATAGAGAAATAAAATAAATAGAGAAATAAAATAAATAGAGAAAGAAAATAAATAGAGAAATAAAATAAATAGAGAAATAAAATAAATAGAGAAATAAAATAAATAGAGAAATAAAATAAATAGAGAAATAAAATACATAGAGAAATAAAATAAATAGA
>NC_136526.1:4234847-4247347 GCF_053919585.1 Euprymna scolopes | reverse complement strand
TTAGCTGGTCGTACAATACGCTTAAACATGATATTTTAATTTATGCAGATTTCGTATGTATTATTATAGAATCAATCCTCTATTTATTTTTTTATATATTACAATAATTTTCCCGGTGGACTAATTCACAAATAATAATAATAATAATAATAATAATAATAATAATAATAATAATAATAATTCCGAAAAACTTCGAAAAAAGAATAGCAGAAATTGAATCAGAGGAATAACTGCAAAAATACAACGCCTAACGATAATGAAAACGGCTGAAATATTAAGGAAAACCCTAGAATGTGGGGAATAACACAAGACAATATAACAAAAAAGCGTTACAGGGAATGAAGAACGTCGAAGCTGCATATCAACAAGTTCTACACCAACCATCATGCATCCTCCCCCCAATAGAAAAGTGATACCAAAGAGCCGAGAAGGGTCAAGGAGGATGGAAAGACCGAGACGAGAGCGCTGGCCAGATCACCGCTGGACAAGCGCGAAGAGAACTGGGATCATGGGGAGGCTTATTACCACTCAACTTCAAGTATAAACCAATGGTCACTACCAGCGAGAAATCAATGGTTTGAGGCTGTTGTGATGATGCAGATTTATTTGCAAATGCTATCGAAGGCGGTGGAGAGAGAGCTGGACGTCTGGGGAGACTTGTTGTCACTTAGCTTCCAGAGAACACCACAGGTTTCCAAACCGATCGTTTGTTGACTTGTGTGAAAGCTCCATGTGAGCCAATAATAATAATAATAATAATAATAATAATAATAATAATAATAATAATAATAATGTCGTTCATCGATTCTGTCTATGTTTGTTTAAAATATCACTGATATTTGGGTGTGACAATGAATGCCCTGGAAATTTCACGCATTTAGTTTTAAAATATGCAAGCAAAAAAAATGATGTGCGGCGATTTTAAATGGTACCGCTTCTTTTAACGTAAATTGGACTTTTTAATAAGAAAAAATTTAATAAAATGGCGAGGTACATCTGGGCTTGAGCAGGGGATCATTCGATCTGTAGTAGATTACTCTAGATATATATCCAGATGACAATAGTCTTATTTTTTTTTAAGAAGAAATGATTCACTTAATTATTATATCAATCAGTGGATATATTTTGTGATTGTGATTGATTTTGCGCTACGAAACAGATACTGTCAAGAACTGTAAAAGTCTACTGAATTAAACGAATAAATTATAAGATGGTCAACATCAGGAATTTTGGAATATAGTTTTTTGTCATTTATTCCCTATATTGCTCTGTAATGACATTGAGCTTCTTAAATAATGATTTATAAGAAAATATTTATCTACAGAAATATATATATGTATGTGTGTGTGCTTGTGTGTGTGTAAAGAATGAGAGTTCGTATAGAAACGTTGTTTTAATTATATATACATATATATATACATATATATGATGATTGCAACGTCTTGTCAGACGAGTGCCACTCCCTCAGACATTTAAAATCCATGAGCCCAAATGCCTGAGGGAGTATCTATACAAAGATGATGTTACAGGGTCTTAGCTTTGTACGACAGCTAAGTCTCTCTCTCTCTCGGTTCAAAATGTTGAGATCCAGCAACAAGCAAGAGCAAGAAAGCCAGCAATAAACTTAAATTTTATATATAAGGCTCCGTGTTTTGACAAGCTTCTGGGTTTGACCTTTACTCCTGATCTGAAATGGAACACGTACATCAAGTCTGTTGCCAAGGTCGCTGGAAAGATGGTGGGATCCTTCTACCGCTCCAGAAGATATCTCACTATTGATGCAATTCTCTATCTATATAAAAGCCAAGTACGTCCAAGGATGGAATACTGTTGCCATATCTGGGCAGGAGCTGCTAAAAACAGCCTATCCTGCCTTGACAGAGTACAAAATAGACTTCGTGGCTTAGTGGGGGATGCCCTTTTCTCTACCCTGCAACCTCTCTCCCACAGAAGAGACGTTGCGAGCCTGTCCTTGTTTTATCGTTATTTCCATGGCAGATGCTCGTCTGAACTCCAATCCCTGGTCCCCCCTCGCCAATCTTTCACGAAAAACACCCGTCTAGCTGAATCCACTGTGAAAAATTTCCCCACTCTATATCTGTGCCTAAATCAAAACGCGGATTCCATGAACAAAGCTTCTTTCTTAGAACTGCACGCCTGTGGAACTCTGTTCCGTCTGCCTGCTTCCCTCCGGACTACAACTTGGATGTCTTCAAGTCCAATGTTAACAAATTCCTAATGAACCGCCCCCTTAAGTAAACACTTCAGCAAATCTCCTCACTAACTTAATGTACTTGCAATAACCCTTATCACTGAGTGGCTTCCGGGCCTTGATAAGTGGTGATCACTGTGTAAAAAAAAAAAACTGCAGACCAGCTTAATGCGGGTACTGGTCTCCCGCTTTATGGTTTTTAAAATCAGAGATTTGCTTCTCCTAGAAAGGTTGCCTTCACCACGGCTTACGGGAGCCCTCTCCACCCCAATACACATATATACACACACACACAAATATACACGGTGCTAGTTGGCCGTTGACCCAGAAAAGGAGTTCATTCGCCCTTTGGAAGGTCTTGTTTTTAATCCTCCAGGGAGACTAGTCGCCCTCCTCACCAAACAAGTCTATATATATATATATATATATATATATATATATATATATATATATATATATATATATATATATACGAGCAAACAGTTAATAAAACATGTTAAAAAACACTTTGAAATGAGTTAAAAACATATTTAATCTGAAAAAGAAACAGTGGATAGTCCTTAATCCGCGGAGTTTCGATGAAATACTTTCCTTCTCATCAAAGGGTAGGAATTAGCAAAATGCGGGATCGGATTTTGCATGCAAAAGTATTTGATGAAACAACAAGTAAGTCAAAGATCTTACTTGAAAACACAAAAAAAGTGAAGCAGAGGGAATTTGGTGAAGAAAAAGGTGATTACACATGAATGGATAGTCTGGTGGAAGATAAATAATCCAGTGACGGTAAAATCTAAATGTGTAACTTCAAGAAAATTAAAAGAATTTCCATTTGCACAAGTAAAATCCAAGGAAATCCCGTAATTGGAAGAAGATGGTTCATAATAATCCAAAGGCAGAAATCCATGGAATAATTCACAAAAATGTGTACAAGGAAAATAGGAAAAAATTCCAATAATATTAATAAAAGAAAAATAAGATATGCTTTTCACTCTACTTCCGAGACATAAATATAAAAATATAGCTATATATATATATATATATATATATATATATATATATATATATATATATATATATATATATATATATGTATATATATATATATTTGCAAAAACCAACATCACAAGGAGAAAGATAACATCATATTTGTTTGTTTTTTTCGAATATTACAATTGTTTCGACATGAACCAGATAATTTAAAATTTTATGTCATTGAAAAATGTTCGTGTGTACATCCGTATAGAGAGGAATGGGCTGAGAAGGGGTGAAATAGAGAAATGTAGAGATAGAAGTGGAGCAACAGTGGGCAGCCTGCTAGTTCATCTATAAAGAAGAATGATTTATTTATACAAGTATTCAGAACGAGGCGAGGGGAGGTACGGTTAATCTGATTAGCTTAATAATACCCCCTCCGCTACTCTTACAGAAAAAAAGGGAGGATTCTTCCCCCCCCCCTCAACGTTTTAATGTGAGTATATCGAGGATCTCTACTAAGTCTGTTGGTTTTCATTTGTGTCTTAAAATTATTGTGTAGGGAATTTCTGCTCAGAAGAGGTACTCTATGCTGATAATTTGTGGATTCATTAAAAGCACGATGAGACAATACATATTGCTTGATACAGACGAAAATGTGTTAAGATACGTATTAACCCTGTATTTTTCCAACTTATCTGATGAGACGTCTACCACGAAATTTTTTAAATGACATAAAATTTAAAAATGTCTGGTTGATGTCGAAACGATTGTAATATTCGCAAAAAAATGTCATCTTTCTCCTTGTTTTTTTTTTTTTTGCAAATATATATGAATGCACGATTACAGAAATGTGAATAATATTGTTTTAAAATGAAAATTGATTTTGAAATTGCCACGTAGAAATGATGCAAAAACAAGGAGGAGTGTTTAACAATTTTATTTAGATAGATTAGCCGCTGGATGTGTAATGATCGGAACTGTCTTGTTTTATCCATCCAGTGTCATGGCTGACTGCCAAGTTACGCAATCTCAAACTAAACCTCTCCTTATTCGACATTGCTGATTACCAGTGGCAAGTGGATGTTCAGGACAACTGGAAGCAATGCCGAGATAAGCGGAAAGCACATACAGCGGCTAGAATTTCCAAATGGTCACCCATCTGGTACTAGCCAGGCTCAACGTTGCTTAACTTCGATTATCTGACGCCTAGAATTCCCAAATGACTTAGAGAGATTCCTAAGGTAGACCATTATAAAGCCTTTTAAAGCTATACAGTATAATAAAATAAATATAATAAAATAAAATGTAAAATATAAAAATTAAAATTAGAAATTTTAAAAATATTCAATTCAGGTATTGTTTTTTTTTTTCATTGTCCCAGTTCATAAGAAGTGCTCTTCTATGAAGACACCTTTTCAGGCATTCGCTCCGCACATTTAAACAGCTTTTTCCTGGATCATGAATTAACCGTAGAATATGGTACTTCTCAGCATTGCAAGGCGATCATTGTTTCAATTCTCGCTAAGTTTTAAACACACATTGGAATGACACAAGGTTTGTTTAAACAAAGATTTTTATTCACATACTAGCCAGGCTCAACGTTGCTTAACTTCGATTATCTGACGAGAACCGGTGTGTCAATGTCTGGACTAATTTTGGAATACATTCAATCTAAAGGACTATTTTGCATTTTGGATCAACTCGAGAGGAGTTTCATTCAAACTGAAATATTATGCGCGGTTTGTTTTTATATGAGCTATTTGCATATCCAATATTTTTTCATTTTTTTATTTGGCAATTTATAACAACAATAAATTGCGGTTTCACTCAATGCCTTTACTAGCAAATTCTAGCATTGCTACAAATATAATTTGCTGATTTCTTTATGTCCTCTGATGAGAAGAATATTAAGAATAGCATTCTTTGAAACTCCACGGAATAAGGACTTTGTAAATTGTTTTTTGGAGTATTGAGTCGAACAATTTTGATAGTAAATTCAACTTACAGTTTTAATTTTCTTTCTCATATAATAAGCTCTACTCTCTATTGCGTATTGAGCTTTTTTAATTCGGTTGGGATTAAATTTTCTCTATATAAATACTGGTATTTATATTAGTTTGAAGTTTCCCATTGTGTATATCAGGTAAACACTACATCCCTTTGTTTTCATTAATATATATATATATATATATATATATATATGTATTATTAATGTTATGTTTGCAAATAACGTATAAGGCAATACAAATAAAGACTCAACAAACAAAGGTAGATCAATAAGAAGTGTAGTAGGAAAAGTATATTTACAGTATATTTACATAATGGTTGTCAGGTAAGAGAGTCTTGGCTGGAGAACATATCTGCCCTCGGCTCGGCCTTCGGTGGCTTCTGGTTAACACACACTCAGACTAACCGAGTCTTGTTATTTATGTGTAATATTATCCACATATGTAAATGAGTGAGTGCCACCACAACAGTTATGAACTGCTGTATCTAATTGATTGTGAACTGTAACTGAACTGGTTAACACACACTCAGACTAACCGAGTCTTGTTATTTATGTGTAATATTATCCACATATGTAAATGAGTGTGTGCTATCACAACATTTAAGACAAATGTCTCGCTAGAAACATTAACTAACATATTGCTATTTAGTAAAATTGATTTTACTTAACGTAATATGCAAATGAGGTGATCTCTTAATTTGCAATGTTAATCTATATATTTTAATAATCTTTTTTAAGGAAATTCCCAGTTGAGGATGAAGGAATTAAACATTAACATACCGCTATTTAGTAAAATCGATTTTCCTTAACGTAATATGCAAATGAGGTGACCTCTGAATTGTATATAGAAAGAAATGAAATAATAAAGTAACGGATCTTTTGGATCTTAATCAAATTGTGAACAAATAAAAACAAACAGGAATACGAATTTATAGATAAAAATGCTTTGTTTAGAAGGATCCCTCGTTAACGGATGTGGTTTTTGATGAAATATATGTCATTGCTGATGACCGCCACCATATTCAGATTATTTATGCAGACTTAATAAGTATAGTGTAGTGGACACCTCTGACGGCATTATAATGAGTGCAAAATTCGAATCAGTTCTTTACATGTAGACATAGCGACACTTTTATTGAGTAAGTATTGCCTCGAACCGAGAAATGGAGCAAATCATGGAACTTGATTTAAAAGTATATTGGTTTGCCTGTTCAAAGGAAGAATAAAACAGAACATCTTTTTTACTCATATATATATATATATATATATATATATATATATATATATATATATATATATATATATATATCCAAACTCCTATCCTTACATCATCAACGCTCTGATCCCATCTGGCATCAGCTTATAGAAAATAGACTCTAATTTATGAAAATATGATAGGTTACGAAAAGGAAGGGTTGTAAAGAGATAGCTTCGAATTTGGGGGTATCAAAACCAAAGCAAAATATGATGAAAGTAAAAATAAAATAGATAAACCCCATAATTTATTATACCATACCTGTTCACACTGAAAAACTTATCACAATATTCTGTGGATCTATATTAAAAAAATCTTGTTAAACTTTGATATATTTCCATTCTATGAAGGTCAGGCGCGAACGAACACCCATAATTTTATTATACCATATTTCTTCAAACTGAAATATAATTATCAAAGTATACTTACGCAGATAGATATGAAACATCTTTATTAAAGTTTGTGCGTATTTTCATGGAACTGAATACATAACGTTCGGGGTTCGGTCCCCGAAACACGTGTGGACGTAGATGTTTTTTTTGTTCTTTTTTTAAATAAATAAGAAATAAATAAAAGTAAATATAAAAACTATATATATTTATTCATATATATATATATATATATATATATATATATATATATATATATATATATATATATATATATATATATATATATAAAAGTCTAAGGAAGCTACAGAGGCCCAAAAACGGCTGAGTAGCTGAAACAATAATGTAACTTAACAGAAAGATACGGTAATAAAGAATAAAACGCATATTTCCTCTACAACAGTACTTAGCACTTTCTTCAGTTTTTATTAATTACCATTTCCACTAAATATATATATATATATATATATATATATATATATATATGAAAGAGAGAGAATAATCTAGCTATATATTGATATAAAATACTTGACCTAGACGAACTATTAATTAGTATATTGCATTTATTCAATGTTGAATTACTGCACTGATTTTTATTGACAATGACTTGTGCGTCTTTCATTATTGAAGTGACTTGACGCTCACATCTTGATAATCGTTTTCTGTTGTTGTTTTTTCCCGCGCAAATTTATTCATTAAACGTCACGCGCGTTTCAAGTAGATATTTCGCAATCTACTAAACTATTTCTGTCATAATATTAGTAACAGCTATATATATATATATATATATATATATATATAAGTAGGTTGTAGTTTGCTTGAAGCATTGTTGAAGAAATATATATATATATATATATATATATGTATGTGTGTGTGTGTGTGTTATATTATATAAGAGAAAGAAAATTAAAACTGTAAGTTGAAATTTACAATCAAATTTATTGTTCGACTGAATACTAAAAAAAGTCTACGAAGTCCTCATTCCGCGGAGTTTCATAGAATGCTATTCTTGCTATTTTTGCCATCATATTGGATATGTAAAACAATATAAAAACAAACCGCGCATAACATTTCAGTTTGCATGAAAATTTTCTCAAGGTAATCTGAAATGCGAAAATAGTTCTTTAGAGAGAATAGAATCCAAAATTAAGTCCAGTGTAATGATGCACATATGCAGGTGAAATAATGGAAATTGTCTTTTTCGAACAGTGCAGTCGCCCGAAGATATTATATATATATATATATATATATATATATATATATATATATATATATATATATATATATATATATATATATATATATATATATATGATTAGATTTTTTTTGGAAAAAGAATTCCAGCAGAGTGCTCAATTAAAAGGAAAATCCAAATTTTAAGAGCGTACTTATATTTTGTGTACAGAAAGTTGTTAGTTGAGACAGATCATTGGTACCGTCGGTTTCAAGCCCGATAATAAAGCCCGTTTAAGGTATCCTTATCAAGCTCTCTTCAGACGAATATTGGATTGAGAAATTGCAACGAAAGAAAGATGTATATTTAAATAAGGGAGTAGTCACCAACAATGTGTATTTTTTTACATTATTTTATTATTCCGTGTCTTGGTTTTTCATTGAGAATTATGTTTGGATCATTGTAATAATGTTTTTAAGTCATTGAAATCGTTTTTACGCGCGTTTCAGACGTTCTGTGATGCATCCTCGTCAGAAATTATTTTCAAATGAATTTCTAACGAGGACGCATCACAGAATAGTTAGGCGACTTAAGTAAACAATGTTGTGTAGGTAGAATGTAGTTGTGATACGGGAAGGGTGAATATTGGACTGACGGCATTACATAGGTAGTTCACTGTATGTAGCCGAAGAGCATCTCAGCCGGATAACATATTCCTGCACTGGGTGGTCACTCACATAAAATTAATATACGAAAGTATAGATTTATGCGTAAACTTTAAGTATTTACTTCAAAAGTGCTCAATACGTAGGTAGAGCTAGTTAGTAAGTTATAAAATATATATGGCAATTAAGCTACACTGAATATTCCGCGTTTCATCCACTCTCCTCAGGCTTATATATAGATGAGCAGTATATATATATATATATATATATATATATATATATATATATATATATATATATAGCCACCACTCTGATGAGTCGTAGACGACGAGACACATGTCAGTGGATAATTACATTTTAAAAATAATATATATATATATATATATATATATATATATATACCGCTCCCCATGTGGGGGTACAAAATTGGTTAACGGGAAAATTATTCCCAACTCGCATTTAGGTATAAATGCACTTTCGTAAATAATTGAATTCATTCAAAACATATCGCTAAAACCAAAACAAACAAACAAACAAACAATATATATATATATATATATATATATATATATATATATATATATATATATATATATATATATATATATATATATATATACTGTTCGTATTAATTATTAAATGTTGAATATTTGTTGATAGCAACTAAAATTCCACTATATTTAGATAACTCTGCAAGTGTATTTTATAGATCAAAAATATTATCCATATTTGTGAAAAGTTTACACTTGGCCAGAATTCACTAAAAAATTTTTTAGAGATATCTGTCAAAAAAGCCTGCTTTTTAAGCAGTTGATGTTGTTGAGAGATTTCTAACATTCATTCACCTTTGTTCATTTTATGCTTCCGGAAAAAAAACCCGTCCTTAATAATTGTGGTATCCTTTTTAAGATTTTTGAATAAAAGTTCTTAGAAACTCTCTATCGCCAGTTTGGTCCAATTTCTTAACTTAACTCGTCGCCAGTGTTGTTGGTGACAAAGGTTTGAATTACTTACGAGATGGCTTAAATAATTTTTTTGCAGACATTTTTGTACATTTAAAATTATCGTAGGCCCTTGAGAATTCAATATGCTATTGTTTTACATCTTATAAGATGACTGGCTAATATTTTTTTTCAATTTAAGGTTCAAATAAACAGCTACAGCAGGAATTGGAATACACCCTCCAAAAGCCTGATTGGCACATCTCATGAACTTCAAAAATGCAATCTGGACGTGAAGAAAAACGATATGCAATATTTTTTTTTTACACGGTGGTCACCACTTATCAAGGCCCGGAAGCCACTCAGGGATAAGGGTTATTGCAAGTACATTACGTTAGTGTGGAGATTTGATGAAGTGTTTATTAAGGGGGCGGTTCACTAGGAATTTGTTAACGTTGGACTTGAAGACATCCAAGTTGTAGTCAGGTGGGAAGCAGGCATACGGAACAGAGTTCCACAGGCGTGCAGTTCTAAGAAAGAAGCTTTGTTCATGGAATCCACGTTTTGATTTAGGCACAGATAAAGAGTGGAGGAAATTTTTCATAGTGGATTCAGCTAGACGGGTGTTTTTCGTGAAAGATTGGCGAGGGGGGACCAGAGGTTGGAGTTCAGACGAGCACCTGCCATGGAAATAACGATAAAACAAGGATAGGTTCACAACGTCTCTTCTGTGGGAGAGAGGTTGCAGAGTAGAGAAAAGGGCATCCCCCACTAAGCCACGAAGTCTATTTTGTACTCAGTCAAGGCAGGATAGGCTGTTTTTAGCAGCTCCTGCCCAGATATGGCAGCAGTATTCCATCCTTGGATTTACTCGGCTTTAAACTTTGGAAAAATCACAGTTCCCACACTGACAGTAAACTGTGCACTTATTGTCTCTAAAGACACGACAGTTCTTATCCATGAAATTCTTTATGTTGCCAATCAACTCTTATTTTCCGACTCTACACTCCTGCTACACCTCTTGTAATCTATCATATACTACCTGCCTTCCTTGAATCTCTTATGCCACTCAAAAATTGGCAAGATGGTCCAAAGCAACCTGAAGCATTCCATACATTTCTGTGACATTTTTCCAAGTTTAAAACAGAATTTTATTGTATATGGATCTTCTAAAGTGTCCTCGCGTCGAGATTGCATTTTTGAAATACACCAGCTGTTACGACCAAGCTTTAGTAGGGTGTATTCCAATTCCTGTTGTAGCTGTTCATTTGAACATGAGATCATAAAAATTGATAAGGTTTTTTTCTCTCCATAGAACTGTCTTATAAGAGTGATATTTTGACATATTCAAACACAATCTTTACATTTCACAATCAGTCAACAAAATCATACCTCTGATGCCGAGGCTGTTATTCCCGCTGTTGAACAGATCTCCATCTTTTAAAAAATACAGTGATAACATATTTTTACTTTTTGTTGAAGACTGTTAACGAGGCAGATCTGTAACATCTATTCTTATGAGAAAATAAAAGAACATGTTTTCAAAAACTGTGAATTGCTTATATATATATATATATATATATATATATAGTGTTAAAAAAATATATATATATATATATATATATATAAATATATATATATATATATATTAAGCTATACTTAATATTCCGCGTTTCATCCACTCTCGGACTCTTCAGGCTTATGCGCGAATTCTGTGGTTGTTTCTCGTTTTTATATGCTCCTCTTCTATTGAGATTTTAGTTAGCCAATCAGCTTTCTAGTATCCACCGCGCACTTCCTATCAGCCAATAAACATGCAGAAAGCTGATTGGTTAACTAAAATCTCAATAGAAGATACACATATAAAAACGACAAACAACCACAGAATTCGCGCATAAACCTGAAGAGTCCTAGAGTGGATGAAACGCGGAATATTCAGTGTAGCCTAATCGCCATATATATTTTATAACTTACTAACTAGCTCTACCTACGTATTGAGCACTGCTGAAGTAAATACTTAAAGTTTACGCATAAATCTATACTTTTTTATATTAATTTTATGTGAGTAAATTAAGTATATATATATATATATATATATATATATATATATATATATATATATATATATATATATATATATATATATGAACACAAATGCAATCTGGACGTGAAGAAAAATGATATGCAATAAAATTCTGCTTTAAACTTTGGAAAAAACACAGTTCCCACACTGACAGCAAACTGTGCACTTATTGTCTCTAAAGACACACGACAATCCTCATCCATGAAAATCTTTATTTGGCCAACCACGCGTGTGCCACGAATTTACGATCTTGAGTAAGTCGTACTCGCCCTTTCATTTAAAAATTCTAGAAACTATTTGTATTAAGTCTTTGAGACCTTCTCTTTGTAAGCAAAACGAAAATCTTTTAGGACTTAATTTAGTTTCTATGTAATTTTCCCCCGTTTATTTTTCGCTTTTTTTTTCTCCCTCGCCATATTACTGACTTTTTTAAAATCGTATTTTCCTCGATTTAGCTCTGTTGAGCGAGGAACGAAACCTGTGTAGCTAACCTTTATTTTCATTTTTTATTTTTTTAAATCATTATATTGATTGGTCTGTATTTAGCCATTATTAAATTCTGTATCCCCACCCAAATTTTCATATATATATATATATATATATATATATATATATATAATTATGAAAAAATAAAAGAATGTGTTTTCAAAAATTGTGAATTGAACTTTATATATACATATACATATCTATATGTATGTATATACATATGTGTGTGTGTGTGTGTGTGTGAATGTGTGTGTGTTTTACGGTATAAAACTTATAAAGCGCTTTAAATAAGGTCGGTATTACTCTAGGGGC
>NC_136526.1:4204847-4229847 GCF_053919585.1 Euprymna scolopes | reverse complement strand
CACTACTGAACGCACAGCACAACGGTGGTTTAAGAAATTTCGTGGCAGCAACGAGTCTTGAAGATGACAACGATCAATTGAGAGCTTTAGTCGAAGCAAATTCACGCACAACTGTTCGAGAACGTGCTTCTGAATTAGACGTAACGTATACGACGATTTCCAACTATTTGAGAAAGATTGGAAAGACAAAAACAACTTGATAAATCGGTTCCTCATAAATTGAACGACAACCAGAAGAAACGCTGTTATGAATTATCATATTGTACTGCTTCTCGACTGGGTTGTGACTTGTAATGAAAAGTGGATACTTTACAACAACTGACGACGCTCAGCTCAGTGGTTATGGCATTGAAGTACTATCAGCAAATGGATGAAAAACACCCAGCATTAGTCAACAGAAAAGGCATAATTCTCCTCCACGACAATACCCGATCGCCCGTTGCTAAACTGACCCTGAAGAAGTTAAACGAATTGGGCTACGAAACTCTGCCTCATCCACCATACTCTCCAGATCTCTAACCTACCGCCTACTACTTTTTCGAGCGTCTCAACAACAATTTGCGTGTGAAATTCTTTAAAAACCTCAGCAATATCAAAAACGCATTCAGTGACTTCATCGCCACCAGAATGCGAGATTTTTACATTACTAACATAAATAAACTTGTTTTGCGTTTACAAATGTGTGTTGATTCTGATGGTGTTTATTTTGATCAATAAATTTTTGTTTTAGCCGAGATATGTTCATCTGTATTTAAAAGTTAAAAATCGCCCAAACTTTCTTGCAAACTTGATATATCTATACAATCATATTTTTTTGTGTATTGATATTCATATTAAAAACCCTTTTTTGTATCTATTTAAAAAGAAAGTACAACTTCATCGGAGATGCGCCGCTGTACACATCATGCTCTCTATCGATTCCAAGTTATGACAACCATTGCAGGAGATTACGTCTTCGGGCCAAGAATTACCTTCGTTTGTACAAGATTCTAATTGTCTAAACAATATAAGAAAATGTTTTTATATCTTGAAATTTCGGTTTTCGAAGGTGATTTTTGGCCTGAAGACGTAATCTCCCCAATAACGGGTGATTACAGAAACATGTATGCACATATGTAGCCATCAAGGTTTGTATCAATAAATTTAATATACCTGCTCTCTTTACTCATTGAGCACTCTTTGGTAGACACATGTTTCATTGGATGTACTTCTAGGAAACTAAACTCTACTGCCATAATATATATATATATATATATATATATATATATATATATTCTATTCTATTCTATTCTATTGTACCTACTATACTCCTATAAATTCTTTTTTCTTTTGTGTGTATTTATATTCATATTAAAAACCCTGTTTTCTATTTATTTAAAAAGAAATTACATTTTTCTTATATATGGGTTGTTGAAATGCATTCATCTGAAAAAAAATCCGGCTAATTTGCATATTCTTTTAAACATTCATTTTAATTAATTCCCTATTAGTTTTTTTCGGTTTTCTTATGGGAGGATCATCTTTAGTTAACTATTACATGTAACTATATTCATGCAGATATTCTACATGATTTATACTTGCGTAATATTTGCGTAAAAACGACATAGTAAACATAAACTTCTTTTCTATATGTTATTTATGTATGCGTATATATTCTTATTTAAAAAATGTTGCCTACCAAACTCCTCTGTCAATTTTTAGTCTACAGAAATGAAACGTAATATATAGGGTATCTGAACCCATGCGAATATTTATATTTGGATTTTAGCCGGGAAAAATCGGTGCAAAAGTGTGAAAATTAAAGAAATGAAATTTGCCACGTAAAGACCAAACGACGGCATTACGAATATGCATACGTAACGTAATAGCTATTGGTTCATATTCTTATTTTTAGCCTTGCAACGAACATGTTTTCATAGCATCAAGCATTAACGTCAAAGGAAAATGTAAATCGTAAGCAAAACGTTTTGGTTTCGATTCTCGGTGCTGGCACACGAGTCATTTTTTTTTTTTTTTAAGTTTGGGTCCAATATAATATAATAATAAATATGAAATCTGCTTTAATCACAATATTATATTTAACGACCGGGCAATGCCAGGCGGCCTGCTAGTACATATATATATATATATATATATATATATATATATCCTTCAGTGAGACTAGCAACCCTCCTCACCAAACAAGTCTGGTGGGAGAACCAGTTTAGTCGCCGGTGACCCGACCATGAGGCAGGTAGTACTGGGTTACATGGTACCAGTAGCATATGACATGATCTGACACAAAGGGCGAATGAACCCTTTTTGGGGGTCAACGGCCAACTAGCGCCGTGTGTGTTTGTGTGTATGTATGTGTGCGTTGGGGTGGAGAGGGCTCCCGTAAGCCGTGGTGAAGGCAACCATTCTAGGAGAAGCAAATCTCTAATTTAAAAAACCATAAAGCGGGAGACCAGTACCCGTATTAAGCTGGTCTGTAGTTTAACTTGTTGTTGGATCTCAACATTTTGGAACGAGAGAGAGACTTAGCTGTCGTACAAAGCTAAGACCCGGTAACATCATCTGTGTATAGATACTCCCTCACGCATTTGTCTATTAAAATGGTCCTGTGGCGATGGAAGTCATTTTTGGGTTCGTATCTGAGGAAGTGGCACTCGTCTGACAAAACGTTGCAATCATCATATATATATATATATATATATATATATATATATATATATATATATATATATATATAGAGAGAGAGAGAGAGAGAGAGAATTTTAAAAATATAATTATCCACTGCCACGTGTTTCGTGATCTACGACTAATCAGAGTGGCTGAATCTAGGGGGATTCGAAATCGGGACCTCACGGTAATGAGCCTAAACCCCTTACCGCTGACCCATCTCGCACGAATAATGTATCGAGATTTATTTAGATGATGTTTTGAATGAATTCAATTATTTACGAAAGTGCATTTTTACCTAAATGCGAGTTGGGAATAATTTTCCCATTTAACCAACTTGGTACCCCCACATGGGGAGCGGTATATATATTATTTTTAAAATATAATTATCCACTGACACGTGTTTCGTCGTCTACGACTCATCAGAGTGGCAGAATCTAGCGAGATCCGGAATCGGGATCCTACGGCAATGAGGCTAAACCCCTTTCCGCTGACCCATCTCCTACGACTATCTGGATATGTCGCGATTTACCATATGGGGAGCGACATATATATTATTTTTAAAATATAATTATCCACTGACACGTGTTTAGTCGTCTACGAATTTCGAATCTCGCTAGATTCAGCCAATCTGATGAGTCGTAGACGACGAAACACGTGTCAGTGGATGATTACATTTTAAAAATAATATATATGCAGCTCCCCGTATGGTCAAACGGAAAATTATTCCCAACTCGCATTTAGGTAAAAATGCACTTTCTTAAATAATTGAATTCATTCAAAACGTATCGCAAAAACAAATAACATCTCTCTCTCTCTCTCTCTCTCTCTCTCTCTCTATCTATCTATCTATCTGTATATATATATATATATATATATATTATTATACTGTTGGTAGAATTTTTTCAGTAACTCATAACAACAACACAATATGTCATTCCAAAAGAATGCTCAATGCATGAAACAGAGCAATATATTGATTGTTGGAGAGCTATTGGCTACACATTAGCAAACGTGTTTCAATGACCCCCTAGCAGGGAAAATCACCTCATCAGGCCAAAAACCATCCACGAAACTTTCAATAAAGACCATCCCTTTATATTAAAGTCAGCTTTACAGAGTGAACCATTCTAAAAAGAAAGAGGGGTACTAACAACCTATATCAAAACAAATATAACCTATTCACAAAATAATGTTAGGTTTTTCAAGGTATAATTCTGAAGCAAATTTATTATAAGTTTGCATTAAATTTTCTAGCTCCAACCATTATAATTATAACTGTTTTTCGTTTGCTTTGTTAATACGGATTTTTAGAACTATTACTCCAATATCAGAGCAATTCATAGTTTTTTTTGTTCCACTTAAAATCGATATATATATATATATATATATATATATATATATATATATATATATATATATATATATATATATATATATATATATATATCACAGGTTTATAATCATTTTATGACGGTTTACCTATTCCACAGCCAAGATTGGGAAAATTTACTATTTGCTATTAACAACGTGAAACTGGTATTAGGTCATTACTACGTGACCTATCGACCTGTATTGGGTGTTAGGGAGGACAGTTCGAATCAACGGAAAGTCATTATGAATTAAATCTCCCCCTCTCTCTCCCTCTCTCTTCCCTCTCTCTCTCTCTCTCTTTCTCTGCATATATATATATATATATATATATATATATATATATTCTTCATCTCTCGATATTTTGTTCTCCATCTCTCTCCCCCCCCCTACCTCACACAGCACGGCTGTAAAACGTTCGTGATCACAGCTTCTCCTGACGATTTATCTGCGGATCTCATTTCGAATCAATATGGTCGCCGTTTTTATGAGTGAACATATACCACTGAAATTAAGAATTGTTGAAGCGATAACGTACAAATGCGTGAGATCTCGACAGTCAGCGTGACTGTGACGTCATATTTAAAATATACGTCGACATAACACTTTTGTCTTACCCGACAAGAAGCAAAGTCCCACCCCTTCAGAATTGAGGTCCCCAGATGCCGGAAAGATTTCTACTCTAATACTTTCTTCCCTCCGACTGCCAGACCTTAGAATTTCCTCCAGGCTTCCGGTGTTCATGACTTTACTATCCTCCAGAAATGTAAATGTAATGTGAACAGACATCTAGCTGCTCAGCTCTACGCAGTTATTTCAAAGTGGAATATTGCGCCATCTTGAAATAACTTATAAGCCTTTTTTTCTATTGGAATGTTATTTAAACCAATAATTATTGAAAATCTCCACAAAAGATTTTTTAACAACCACTTCTTACGAAGTATTAACTACCAGGCTCAGCTGAGCTGCAAAATGACGCAACATAAATTTTGCAAACGAGAAAAAGAGATGACTGGCTTTAATCAACCAGGTAACATGAACTGGAATATATATTGATTGAGATTGTCGGACTGACTTCCTCAACTTGGTTGTTATTGTCAGAACGTTTCGGCCGTTTTGCCCTCCGGCCTTCGTCAGGTGTTTTGTATCGAACTGGGAAACCGTTTGTTAGGAGTCTCGAACCCAACCCTTTATTATTATTACGGGGGGTACCGTGTTCGGACTCCAGCTAGGCTTTGGGACATACATTCGATACAAAACACCTGACGAAGGCCGGAGGGCAAAACGGCCGAAACGTTGTGACAATAATAACCAAGATGAAGACGTCAGTGCGACAATCTCAATAAATGAAAACACCTCATCTCAAAAATACAGACAATTACTAGAATATATATATTGAGAGCATTGCCAAGGCTGCTGCAAAGAAGGTGGGCTCTCTCTACCGTGCCAGAAAATTACTTACGCCTGAAAGTGTCCTGGACCTCTATAAGGCCACCATTTGCCCATGTATGGAGTGTTGCTGTCATATTTGGGTTGGTGCATCTGCTGCTTGTCTCTCACTGCTGGACAGGGTTCAGTAGATTTTCCAACCTGATAGTCATCCTGGACTGTCATCTAGGCTTCAGCCTCTGTCCTATCCACGAAATGTTGCATCCCTCTGCCCGTTCTACAGATACTTTAATGGTGAATGCTCTGACGAACTACAAGCACTTGTACCTCCTCGACGTGATTACCCCCGACAAACCCGACAAGCAACTAAGTCCCACCCCTTTACAGTAGAGATCCCTTGGTGTAACAAAGTCTTTTACTTCAATAGTTTCTTCCCCAGATCTGCAAGTCTTTGGAACTCCCTTCCGGGATACTGCTTTCCCAACTGTAATGACATGCAGAAGTTCAAGTGTAATGTGAACAAACATCTTTCTACTCACCTCCCTTAATAATGCCCCCTCAAATTATGTCCCTGATAGTAGCCCCCTGCTTCAACGTGGCACTTGCCTTGTTTGGAGTGAAAATTGAATAAAAAACAAACAAAAAAAAAAACTTCGCTTTTCGTAATTGTGTCTTTTTTCCCCTCTGCCAGAGTTTTTAACCTTTACTTATGTCGAGGTTGCCTATAATTATAAGTGCGTGATTCCGTTTAGTTTTAATATTACCCAAAGTTACAAGAAATTTTAACCTTTGCTTATTTCGTGGTGGCTTATAATTGTAAGAGCGTGATTTAATTTAGTTTTAATTTTGTCTAAAGTTACAAAATAGGATAATTACTTCATCTAAAATTTGCCTTCTAATATTTAAAAAATGTCATATTTTAAAGTGGCGCTTTGCGCCATTTTGAAATAACTTATCCGCCTCTTTTTCCTATTGGAATATTGTTTAAATAGATCCAAACCAAGAAAATCTCCACAAAAGATTTTTTTTCAACCACTTTTTACGAAGTATTAACTGCCAGGCTAAGCCGAGCTGCAAAATGATGCAACATAATTTAGCAACCGAGAAAAAGAAGAAGAAGAAGAAGAAGAAGAAGAAGAAGAAGAAGAAGAAGAAGAAGAAACGACCGGCTTTAATCAACCAGGTAAGTTCGCTTTTCATTGTTGTGTCTATTTTTTTGCTCTGCCAGCGTTCTATACTTTACTTATTTCGAGCTTGCCTATAATTATAAGTGCGTGATTTAGTTTAGTTTTAATATTGCCCAAAGTTACAAGGAATGATAATTATTTCTTTTAAAATTTGCCTTCTAATAGTAAAAAAAAATGTCATACTTTTAAATGGCTCTTTGTGCCATTTTGAAATAAGTTATCAGCCATTTTTTTCTATTGGAATATTGTTTTTTACGGAGTTTCTACTACCAGACTCAGCGGTGCTGCAAAATGACGCATCATAATTTTGCAATCGAGAAAAAGAAAAGACGGCCGGCTTTAATCAACCAGGTAAGTACGCTTTTCATAGTTGTGTCTATTTTTTGCTCGACCACATAGTTTAGACTATGTGAGAATAACATTCTCACAGGGTTCGATAAAGGTTTCCCAGCGAAACTCTGTTTAGATTAACGAGTTTGACATAAAGATCTCCTACTTCGGTAGAAAGATTCCCGAGTTCGACAAGATCCACCTGAAGAAACCTGGAGGGTTACATCAGCCGAAACTTTGTGAGAATAATATCCAAGGTAAAACTCAATATCATAAATCATTAATTCGCATCTAAAAAAATTCATAATAAACTTTCGTGCTTTCCTTTAGTGTCTTTTTTTTATCTCTTTCGTTTTTTTTGTTCTTGAAATTATTATTTTCTGCTTTATTCAGCATCTTTCCAGCCGATACTTTCAATTGGGTCCCCAACCATAATGCATTCCTTTCGCCGTGTCCCGTGTAAATTTGAAAAAGAAAGAACGGCGAAAATCCAATATGGCAACCAGATTCGATTTACCGAATTCTTGCGCGAATAACACGAGCGTCTTCGCAAAGGCAAATAAAAACGCGCCAAGAATATTAATAAACGAATTTATATCCCGTGAAAAGAAAAATGGCCGAAATGGAGAAAGAGCGAATTCGTGAACGGCACAAACATGGCGAGGACACTTTATGGCAGCGAATAAACGAAGTTAAATAATATAAAATCGCGTCCTTTTGGGTCGGGGAAGAAAAACGGTTTTAATAAATATAATCATCAGATACTAGCTAAGATACACGTCACCGGGCGGGTTCTATTTAATAAGTGCTAGGTTTAAGAACTTAAAGAAATGAGAAACTAATACAGTGTGACCTACTTAAAAGTAACTCGATCTCTCTAATCTTTCTCGCTTTTCAGATTTAGTGGCCCACCTAAAAGTAGCCCATCCTCTCTAATCTTTCTCTTATCGACTCACTGACACCACAAGACAAAGTGCAACTCCTTTTCCAACAACACGTCGCACAGATCACTGACACGAGTTCCTGACATGTTTACGAAAGCAAAGGGTTATGGCCACCATGTTCCCTGGACTTGTCATCAACAATAAAACATTATGGAAACTATTATTAAAAATACTTTGCAAAGATGCGATATAGGTAAACTTGTTTTCTTTTCCTCATAAGGGAAATGGTTTCCATAATGTTTTATTGTTAAAGTGTTTTTATTCAATAAGTCTGAAGAAAGGCTGTTCTTGTGAAAATTTTCAAACGAAATAATGTTTGAACTTGTCCGAATAGTCTTGAAATAATTGTAACATACGATGAAATACATTATTTGTTGCCATCAACCCATTCATAAAAGTCTTGGTTTTTGTTAAAACAATATATATATATATATATATATATATATATATATATATATATATATATATATATGTAAAGAGAGAGAAAGAGAGAAAGAGAGAGAGAGAGAGAGGGGGGAATAAAAAAGAACCAAACCGAGTTATGTCTAATATTCTCCAAAGAGTGCATATCCGTTGACTGAATTGTCCATTGAAGTTCATTAATCCTGTTTTGACTCAACTAATGTAGTGTCGCTGGTTCATTTTATCACGTAAGAATACTGGTAGGAGTCCTTCATATAATATTGAAACATATTTAGCAGAATTAATGTTTCCTTCGCACTTCATCTGAGCGACTATCAATCCAAATTGAACCCAATATCAAAACCGAGACAACCCTGGATATCAACGTTGGCTGCAGTTTATTTAAGTCAAACTCTTGCTGAGTAACCTCCATACCCGTACCCTTGCACTGTCGGAAATACTGCAAATCGTGACTCATCGGAGAAAATGACATTAGTCCAAAAGGTTCACCATCTCACGAGTATTTTCTGCGCTTAATATGGGGGAAAAGAAGAAGAGGTTTCCTTTTCTCAGCTGTGCCAAAGTAGCCCAGCTTGAAAAGATACCTGTTCTGGGATGATACCAGTTGCAATGTCAGGGGCTTTGCACTGACGATCCTCTTCAACATTTCTTTTCACAAGATGCAAGATTTTTTTCTGAGTGCCCGAGGTGACCTGGATGAGGTTTTGTGCTCTTTTGTAAATTTTACGATCTCTTTATTAACAGACTAGCGGGGGTACCCGGCGTTGCCCGAGTGTTTGTTTCCGGGACGAGGGGGGGGGGGTTTAAAAAAATGTTATGGTAGGTAAGTAGGAAGGATCAAACCCGGAGTCATGAGTAAAAGTAGGAAAATAAAGTGTGAAAAAACAAAAACAAAAAAAAACATCTGCAACGTTAACAGTTCGGCCACCAAGAAAAGTCCATTCCAGTTGTTTAGGAAAAAAAAAAAAAAAAACGACTACGGTAGGTCGGCGCGAACGTGTAAATATAATGTGAATTGTCCAGCACGCTAACCACTACGCCACAGAGCACTGCAGCTTAGTTTAGTGATTTTAAATAACTTCACATGAAAGAACTACGAAGCCAAACCGGTGTTCTCTTCTCAACTGTTCCTTGTGAACGATCCCCAAACGGTGTTAAGTGGTGGCAGGGGAGGAGGAATTTATTAGAGAGAAAATATTTTACCACTTCCATTGATCTTAACCGATTTTGGCCGTGACTTCTCAGCAGAAAAAAGTATAGAAATCTAAGATTATCGAGGAATTTGAGAAATAATAAGCCTATAACACACCTCAGATATTGTTCTGCCGTTTGTGCATATTATATTTGCATGAAATATCTTGATTTTTAATCCTATTAATGTCAAAATCAGACGGGAAAAAATGAGTTCATTTTATTTATATAGAGAAGAAGAAGAAAAGATAGAAGAAAGAAGATAGAAGAAGAGAAGAGAATAGAAGAGAAGAAGAAGAAAGGGGGGGGTTGAAAGATTTCCTGCTATTTTACGTTGACTAAGACCATCTTCCTCGCATAAATTCTAATAGGTCTGATACTCCTTTGGTTCATGGGATGCTTCAATGTTGTTAGATGCAATTTTAATGAGATACTCTAAGTTATTTCAGCACTATTCTTGTCTATAAATATAAATAAGTATATATTCATCTTAGAAAAAATATTTATCTTGGTGTCTATTTTTTTCTGTCGTGCCTGTGTATACTATTATATAAAAGTCACTTTGTGTGTGTGTGTGTGTGTGTGAGAGTTCTTTCCTCATAGGTTCCAAAACGGCTAGCTGAAACAATAATGTAACTTTACAGAAAGATACGGTAATAAAAAATAAAACATATATATATATGTTTTATTTTTTATTACCGTTTTATCTATTTGATTACATATGATTCGGATGTTGGACCATGTTTACGATCCAACAGCCTCGTCAGACCTTACAGAAATGGTTGTTAGTATCTGGAAGAAGTGTTTTAGAAGAAATACGAGAAAAAAGATGGGGGTTAGGAGATAATAAGGGAGAGGGAGACGGGTATCGACAATATTTAGTTTTGAAGGTTAAAACACATTAGATTGTAGTGTGTGGGGGGTAGCAGATTCAGGTATGCGTGGATATAGATATCTGGATATAGGGAGGGGGAGAAAAAAGAGAAGGGGGAGAACTTTCAATTTTTAGGTTTTAAAATTTGACTGCTTTTTGCTTGTTAAGTCAGGTATATGAAATAGATGAGAGATAAAGGGTGTGTGTAGGTGTCATGTGTTTTACAAGTACATATATATATATTTGTAGTCATCGACATACAGTCCTGTTTCGTTGTATCACAACTCATCAGTGCCGCTAGACTAGCATCTCTCCCAAGCCAAGGATTGAACCTAGAACCGTCGTGTTGACAGTCGGCGGTTCTCCCACTCGACCATGGAGTTGACACCCCTAAATAACTCGTCGGAATGTCTATTTAAATAGACAACCGCCACCACTTTTATAGTGCTCAATTCGCCTGTTCGTAAACAAACAAACAACGAGCTTCGCATTTTCAGCCAATTAAGTAGCGGGTGAGATCATATTATATACATATATATATATATATATATATATATATATATATATATATATATATATATATATATATATAGAGTGCTCATTGTACTGTAAATATAACTGAACTTAAACCAAAAATGGTATATATATGTTTTTAATATATACACTTGTGCCCGATATTATTCATACCCCTCGGATCTTTGAGATTTCTATAAGAATATTGCTCAAACCAGAAGGTAGACAATATTAAAGGGATTTCAAACAATAAATCAAGCATAAGCATTTAATTTAAACTCAACAAATAAATAAATTATGCAAGTTTGAAACATTATACAAAGAAAAACAATAATGGCACTAGTTCAAAATTATTCATACCTCTCTTACTAATAGTCAATAGCATGCCCTTTATTCTTAATAACTGCCTGTAACCGTTTGGGATATTTATCAACAAGGTTTTTACAAGCATCAACACTGATTTTTGACCATTCTTCAATGCAGTAGTTCTCCAAATCCCTCAAATTTCTAGGTTTCCGCTTTTTAACCTCAGTTTTCAATATGTGCCAGAGGTTTTCGATAGGGTTCAGGTCGGGACTCTGGCTAGGCCATTTCAAAACATTAATTTGATTATCCTCAAACCATTTCTTGACTATTTTGGCAGTATGTTTTGGATCATTATCCTGTTGAAGGACCCAGTTTGGTCCTAAATGGAGCTTCTCCGCATCCTGTCTAATGTTTTTCTTGAGTATCTCCAAATATTGCTCCTTCTTCATGGTTCCATCTATCTTGACCAAACTACCTGGACCACTAGCCGAAAAGGAGCCCCAAAACATTAGGCTACCACCACCATGTTTCACCGTGGGTATGGTGTTCTTTGGGTTGTAAGCTTCTCCTTTCTTCCTTCAAACGTAAGAAGCATCCATATGGCCAAACAATTCAATTTTTGTTTCGTCAGTCCACAAAATACTTGAGAAAACGGACTCTGGAGAATTCACATGGGTCCTAGCAAACTTTAGACGTGCTGCAAGGTGTTTTCCGGTGTGCAATGGAGTCCTTCTTGGTCTTCTTCCTTTCAGACCATTTTCATGCAGAGTCCTTTGCAATGTTTGCCTTGATATTTTTATGCCAGAAGACTCCAGATTTTCTAAAATGTCCTTATTAGTGGTGGTTGGATTTGCATTAACACTTCTTACAATATTCCTGGTGGCTCTAGCAGACAGTTTCCTTTTTCTTCCTCTACCAATCAAGTTGTTTGTTGTGTGGTGGCTCTGGAATTTTTTGATGATGCTCTGTACTGTTGCTGTAGGGACCTCAAATTTCTTGAAAATTGACTTGTAACCTAAACCATCCTTATGTGAATTCACAATTCTATTTATTTTAGTCCTAAGATCATTACTAAGCTCTTTTTTTCTTCCCCATTCTAATAATTTTTATTCTTTTATTGGTTTTCAGTTGATATCATTTTAATTTCTGAAAAATGCAAAAAACGAAATGAAATTAATCAAAGGTTGTATAAAAGCATTCAAAATAAGAATCAAACAGAAAACAAACAGTCAGAAACTCGATTAATACTGAAAAAATAAGGGGGTATGATTATTTTTGAACATTGCAGATTTTATAAATAGCTGTATATTTCTTTTATTACAAGTATCCCGAGATTTTAAAATGACGAAAATGATCAGAAGAGGTTTATTAAGAATATGTATCAATATGGACGTAAACAATAAATTCTTACAAAAGTTACACCAAATAAACTCAATTTTCAAGGGGGGTATGAATAATATCGGGCACAACTGTATATATATATATATATATATATATATATATATATATATATATATATATATATATATATATATATATATAATTTTTTATTTAAAACTTATTCCCAATTTTCTATTTTATTTTATTTTATTCATCGGAGTGGCTGAATCTAGCGAGATTCGAAATACCGCTCCCCATTAAAGGGTGTGCCAACTCGCATTTAGGTAAAAATGCACTTTCCTATAAATAATTAATTCAAAAGTATCGCTAACAAAAACAATATTTTATTTTATTTATCAACATAAAATGAATAACTTAGTTTTCCTTTATTTTGTTTTTAAAAATATTTCCAGGAATATCAGCCTTACACACGACTAAAATGCTAGTTTTATTTTGGTGTCTTTAACTTCTCCCCCCCCCTATTTTTGCTGATGAGGAGACTATGTTTTAAAGGACAAAACTTTTGTCAAATTATTGTAAATACTTTTTTGTCAATTTAAATAAAATGAACATCGTTTCTGAAACGTACAATCGATTTTGTTTTTTTTTTCCTTTTGAAACTGATTTTTAATTCACAATTATGAATCGTTTTACTCAATATTAAAATAGCTCTAGGATATTTATACCTATTGAGCTTATTATATATCTACAGTAGAATGGTCACTATTTTCTTTATTAATACATTGAAATTAAATCTGCTCTTTAGACTCCAGGTCTACCCTCTCTCTCTCTCTCTCTCTCTCTCTCTCTCTATATATATATATATATATACGCTGACGAGAGGTAATGATCTCGAAACACGCGTGTACGTAGATTACTGTTTTAAAAATAATAAATAAATATAAATATATATATTTATATTTATTATTTTTAAAACAGTAATCTACGTACACGCATGTTTCGAAGTCTTTATCTCTCGTCAGCGTAGTTCAACTGTTTCTAGGGATCGAACCTCAGACCATGTTTACCACAGTCCGGTGCCTTAACCGTTAGGCCATAATCCCTAGATTAATTATTCTGTTTATTTTGATCGCTTATAAATTTATATATTTATATATATATATATATGTATATATATATATATATATATATATATATATATATATATATATATATATATATATATATATATATATATATATATATATATATATATATATATATATATATATATATATCTTTTTTAAAATATAATTATATACTGGCATGTGTTTCGTCCTCTACGACGCATCAGAGTGGCAGAATCCAGCGAAATTTTAAATCGAGACCCCATGATAAGAAGCCTAAACCTCTACCCCGGACCCTCTCGCACGACTGCTAGAGTATCGCGTTTTTTTTTTTGTGTGGATGTTGTTTGTTTGTTTTCGTTTATGGTACATTAAAATAAAATCTGCCCTTTAGACTCCAGGTCTAATCCCCCCCTCTCTCTCTTTCTCTCTCTGTATATATATATATTTATTTATTTATTTATTTATTTAATTATTATAGTAAAAAAAATAATGATGACAGCCCCTTTAAGAAACTCGTTTCTTATCATTCACCACTTTCAGTTGAATTAAAGTCGGTCAATTTCGCTCTCATGCATAGATCATCGTATAACGATTAGATCACTGTCTGACTGACGTAAATGAAAATTTAAAATTAAAATGTTTAAATTCAACATTATTTCACGCGGTTTATGGTAGCCGAATGGATACGGTCTCCGCTAATCGAGCCAGAGTGTCTTAATCAAAAACTGATTTTCATTTTTGTTTTAAAAATATTTCTAGGAATATGTGCTTTCTATCCATCCACGCTTCCGTTCAGTCGCGAAAGACAAAGGATACCCCCTGTAGGGGCAGTAGCGCGTGTAATTGTGAGGCAAGGTTTGCGTAATCTCCAACCACACCTCTCTTGAATCGGCATTGTTTGGGTCCAGTGGCAAGGAGAAGACCAGGACAACTGGAAACAATGCCGAGATAAGCGGAGAGCACATACAGCACCTGAAAGTCCCAAATGGTCACCCGTTTAGTACTGACCAGGTTCGACGTTGCTTAACTTTGTTGATCCAGCGGGAACTAGTGTTCTTAACGTGATTATGCCGTATATGTGTTTTACGACAAGTTTTATTTTGGTGTCTTTTATCCCCCCCTATTCGTTCTGATGAGGATATTTATTACCAATTTCAATTGAAACTGATTTTTAATTCACAATTATGAATCGTTTTACTCAATATATATATATATATATATATATATATATATATATATATATATTGTGTTTTAATTAACATATGATTTTTAATTCACAATTATGAATCGTTTTACTCAATATATGTATATTGTGTTTTAATTAACATATGATTTTTAATTCACAATTATGAATCGTTTTACTCAAGGTCGCTGGAAAGGTGGGATCCTTCTACCGCTCCAGAAGATATCTCACTACTGATGCAATTCTCTATCTATATAAAAGCCAAGTACGTCCAAGGATGGAATACTGTTGCCATATATGGGCAGGAGCTGCTAAAAACAGCCTATCCTGTCTTGACAGAGTACAAAATATACTTCATGGCTTAGTGGGGGATGCCCTTTTCTCTACCCTGCAACCTCTCTCCCACAGAAGAGACGTCGCGAGCCTATCCTTGTTTTATCGTTATTTCCATGGCAGGTGCTCGTCTGAACTCCAATCTTTGGTCCCCCCTCGCCAATCTTTCACGAAAAACACCCGTCTAGCTGAATCCACTGTGAAAAATTTCCACCACTCTATATCTGTGCCTAAATCAAAACGCGGATTCCATGAACAAAGCTTCTTTCTTAGAACTGCACGCCTGTGGAACTCTGTTCCGTCTGCCTGCTTCCCACCGGACTACCTCTTTGATGTGTTCAAGTCCGATGTTAACAAATTCCTAATGAACTGCCCCCTTAAGTAAACACTTCATCAATTCTCCACACTAACGTAATGTACTTGCAGTAACCCTTATCCCTGAGGTGCTTCCGGGCCTTGATAAGTGGTGATCACTGTGTAATATATATATATATATATATATATATATATATATATATATATATATATATATATATGAGCAAACAGTTAATAAAATATGTTAAAAAACACTTTGAAATGAGTTAAAAACATATTTAATCTGAAAAGGAAACACTAGATAAATGGATAGTCCTTAATCCGCGGAGTTTCGAAGAAATACTCTCCTTCTCATCTGAGGGTAGGAATTAGCAAAATGCGGGATCGGATTTTGCATGGAGAAGTATTTGATGAAACAACAAGCAAGTCAAAGATCTTACTTGAAAACATTATATATATATATATATATATATATATATATATATATATATATATATATATATATATATATGCTAGAGGACGTATCCGGCGTTTTCCGGTATTAAGCATGACGTTAAATTCCTTAAAAACAATTTTAAAAGGGTAATTGAGACATGCAAATGCGAGTATTACGTTTTTTTTCCGAAATAGTTCACTTCATGTAAGTAGAAAAAAAAAGAAAAATGGTCGAGCTAGGATATAAGCTGAAACCCAATGACAGTGAGTCAAGTACGATAACCATTAGGTTAGCTAGACACGTTTTTTACACAATGTTTTCAAACCTTCTCATACTAAACATAATTTAAACGATTCGCGCATGCGCAGTAGTGAAACAAATAGAAAGCAGATAAAAATCCGACGACTTATACGTACCAATTTTTTTTTTAATTTGGACCCCTTAGACGCCATTTTTCCTGGATTAAAACTAATTATAAAGTTTTCACATGTCTGAATACGCTATATACTGAATTAAAGCCTGTAGATAAAAAATTCTTGGAGTATATAGGTTGAGAAGTGTCCTCACACACATTTTCACTTTGATATTATAGCTATACAGATACATGCAAATGTGCTATGTGTTTTTTTTTTCCATTTACAGTTCGTCATTGTTGTCTCCTACAGTCATGCGCGCCATTATGTCACGCGAGCAAGCAGGAAAAATAGTCTGGGAACATTCAATCGGAAATGACACTTCCGGTGCTAGAGATAGCTAGGTGATTAGCCGATGGGTTGCTGATGTGACAAGACTCTTGGGACACTGGGGGAAATCCAAAAGTTATAGTGCGTGCCTATTAGGCCAATTCGACAGATAAGAACAGACAAGAGAGAGAGAGAAAGAGAGAGAGAGAGAGAGAGAGAGAGAGAGAGAAAGAGAGACGGAGGAGGAGAGAAATACAGGTTGTCGCCCTATAGAAAATAACACTTTAGGGTTTGTATTACTGTACACACAGATTCGAAAAAGTTGTCAAAAAACAAATATATAACAAATAAATGTTATCAAAGGCAAGATAAATTACTTTTCTACCAAACTGGATATAATTTTCGTGTTTTTATTCAATTTAACATGTTTATTCAGCTCGAAAAGCATACAGTGTTTACCGATGTATTGGAAAATTCAAGATGGCGGCCGATTCTCTTCATAACACGGTAAGTTCAGGAAAAGGTGTTATAAATAATAAACTAGACAAAATACTATTAAAAACCACCGAATATATGTCAAGTTATGTCACGGTAACATATATTGAGCAAATTTCTAACAGTATTTTGTCTGGTTTATTATTTATTACACCTTTTTCCGAACTTACCGTGTTAAAGAGAGAGTCGGCCGCCATTTTAAATTTTCCAATACATCGGTAAACACTGTATGCTTTTCGAGCTGAATAAATATGTTAAATTGAATAAAAACACGAAAATTATATCCAGTTTGGTAGAAAAGTAACTTATCTTGCCTTTGATAACATTTATTTGTTATATATTTGTTTTTTTGGCAACTTTTTCGAATCAGTAATACAGTAATACAAACCCAACACTTTATTTTTAAACATTAAAAAAATTACGTGCATTATACAGTACAGGATGAAACGATAAATTTGTCGTCCTAAAGAAAACAACACTACAGCTTTATTTTAAAACTTTTATTTAAAAAAATCAATTCAGTTAACTTTATTATGTAGTAGAGCTGACATCTATACAATGTAGCCGCCTTCAGCCTCAATCATCGCCTCGATACGGGTCCGGAACTGGGAGCTTGCCTTTTCCACTGGCGGAGCTCGGTGAATAATCAGCGGATGACGGCGATCAGGCGTGCTTCGGTGTTGTGGGAGGTCATGTTGGTGATGTTTCTCGACGTGTTGCCGAGCGAAGTAGTTTAGCGGGTTCAGGTCGTGGGAGGCGACGCGCAAGCAAGAAAAAGGCACAAAGTCGTAGCACTCCTTCGAAAGTTAAGCCTGGGTCTACCAGCGCCACCTGACTGCACCAGAGGACCACCACACTCGTCAGAACACCCAGGCACACTTTGGTGTTGACTTTCAAGTCGACTTCGAGGTGGGATGATGTGGCGCTCACTTGAAACCACACCAAAGATCATAACCATAGCTGGAAACTTTTATTTTCATAACCCTGGAAAGGTCCCTCGTGGCAATGCGACAATGGATTTTAAGGGTGCTGGCAATGGTCCTGTTGCCATAACTTGGATTAGTAGAGAGCATGAGTTGTACAGCGGCGCATCTCCGATCTCCATCGCTCAACATTACTTTTAGACATGGTAGAAGACTCCTATCGTTCCTGGGTTTTGTACACAACTGGCCAACTTATAAATAGTGTGTAAAAATACAAAAACAAAAACAAAATAAAAACGGGTTTCATCAAATGGAAACGGAATCATGTCGTTTTTTCTAAGGCGAGAATTTTATCGTTCAACTCTGTATATATATATATATATATATATATATATATATATATATATATATATATATATATATATATATATATATATAAACATTTTATCGTTCCGCACTATAAATATATCGGAAACGTTAGGAACTAAATATAAAACTCAAGTTACACACCAATAAAGATTTTGACGCTAATTTAAACCAGAAAAGGGAAAACTTCGCTATCTTCAATCAGACTTGTATCAATAAAAACGTGCTGCCAAGACACACATACGCGCTGGAGATGAACACACACACACACACACACACACACACACACACACACACACACACACACACACACACACACACACACATATATATAGTAAGTTATCTATATATATAAAAGTGAAAATGTGTGTATGTATGTATATATGTGTGTTCGCTTTTTGTGTATGTCTGTAAAAGGCTTTCTTCGCTGGACTTCTTGGTCGGCTCATTCATTCCTTAAAAATATATATGAGTTACGAACGAGGGTCGCCTTTCTATTTAATTTGCCCGACTTTCACGCGTTATTTTTTCCAGATTTTTAGAGGCCCCGTGTATCTTTCGCTTTTCAGTATAAAACAAGCGAAAACTGGCTTGCGGCCGCGTCATGTTTCAAAGTCAAACATCACGCGACTTAAGGTTCTCGCACCTGTAAATTTCATTTTATAACCGTTACATTAAGAGGTTTTTCAATTCTCTTCTCTCGTGTGCGAGATGGCTAGGTCCCAGGTTTATTTTCCATTTTGTTCGCACCTCCACGTCAAAGGTTCGGATTTCAAGCCTACTTTCCTACTAAAACTGTTTTTTCTTTTACACCTCCAAACACCCGGCCAACGTTTTTTTTAAAACAGGGTTGTTTTGATCAACCCTCCCCAACCCACACATAGACAAACACCCGGGCCATGCCGGTGTTCCCTGCTAGTCTATATATATAAATCTCAAACGTCTGTTAGTATGTATGTTTGTATGTCCGCCAAAAACTTTTAACAAACAGAATAAAAATTAACAAATTCGGTATCATATTGAAGCTCAAACCTTTGCCCGACAAATACCGAAGAATTGACCAAAAACATTAATTCCTTCACCCTAAAATAATCAGTTTTGTACAGGAAGGGTGAAGCAAAAACCGTCCTCTCATGACAAGTTCGCTTCTACGCATGCGCAAATGACGTCGGAGCATGATTTAGTTTAAATATTAAAAAAAACTTTACTAATTTCGTCAGCGTCGTCTTAGTTCAGTTACTTAGAGAGCAGCGTCATTATCTAAAGGTTGTAAGTTCGAATCGTAGTGTGAGGTGTCTTTTTTTTCTTTTTTTTCGATTTTTTAAATTTTAATATTAAAACAGGGTTATTTAAGCCATTTTTCATGTTTTTTTTTGGTTTTTATTTTTCAGATTTTTAAAGAAGTTTTAACGTTCGTTTTTCTGTTTTCTTTTTCCATCACATTCGCGTTTTCTTTTTTGTTTTTCCGATTTTTACGTTTAACATCGTTCGTTTGCCTTACGTTTGTTTTTTTTTTTTCGATTTTTTTTTTAAGTTTTAACATTTATTTTATATAAAATATTTAATAATTTACTATTTAATATTTAAAAATATTTACTTCGCTTATTCTTATGTTTTGATTATGAGCACACACACCTATAAACACCCGGGCAACGCTGGGTATCCCCCGCTAGTAAAATATATATGGCAATTAAGCTAAATAGAATAATCAGCGTTTCATCCACGCTAGGATTCATAAGCCTGATGGATCCTAGCGTGGATGAAACGCGAAATATTCTGTGTAGCTTAATTGCCATATATATTTTATAACTTACTACTTATCTCTACCTACGTATTGAGCACTGTTGAAGTAAATACTTAAAATTTACGCATAAAGGTATACTTTCATATATTAATTTATGTAATCATGCATATATATATTATAGGAATAAATTCTAAATATATATATATATATATGTATATATGTATATATATTAATTTTATTTATACAAACATTTATGGCTACATATGTGCATACATGTTTCTGTAATCACCCACGTTGGGGGATTACGTCTTCAGGCCAAGAATTACCGTCGAAAGTCTATAAAGTGTATGAATAAAATTAATATACCTGCTCTGTTCACTCATCGAGCACTATTTTGGTAGACACATGTTGTTTCATTGGATGTACTTCTAGGAAACTAAATTCTACTGGCTATATATATATATATATATATATATATATATGTATATATATAACTAATAATAAAACGTATATATATATATATGTATATATATAACTATTTAATTTACTCACATAAAATTAATATACGAAAGTATAGATTTATGCGTAAACTTTAAGTATTTACTTCAAAAGTATTCAATACGTAGGAAGAGCTAGTTAGTAATTTATAAAATATATATGGCGATTAAGCTACACTGAATATTCCGCGTTTTATCCACTGCGACTTAAGCCTGAAGAGTCCTAGAATGGATGAAACGCGGAATATTCAGTGTAGCTTAATCGCTATATATATTTTATAACTTACTATATATATATATATATATATATATATATAAATAAATAAATAAAATAAAAATTACAACTAAATTTACCAAAATGACGGTAAAACAAAAGTATATTATAAATATTAAAGAATTAATATTAATTATATATATATATATATATATATATATATATATATATATATATATATATTATAGGAATACATTGTATATGTGTGTGTTTGTACTACTTTACATGTTTATGTAAATTGTTTTATATATATATATTATATTATATATATAATATAATATAATACATATATATGTATATTATATTATATTATATATATAATATAATATAATACATATATATATATATTATATTATATTATATATATAATATAATATAATACATATATATGTATATTATATTATATTATATTATATATATATATATATATATATATATATATATATATATATATATGTTTAAAGAAAAAATAGAAAAAACCGAATGAAATTATTAAAAAATCAACGTTTCGTCCCTGTTTCAGAGGACATCTTCAGGATAATTGAAATAAAAATGTGATAAAAGAAAAAGTCATAGATCGTGCGAAAAAAGACAGTTTTTTAAAATCCGACCCATGTCGGGAAAGGACGAATATGTGTGCGTGTGTATATATATATATATATATATATATATATATATATATATATATATATATATATATATATATATATATATATATATATATATATATATATATCAGTGATGAGACAACTCCAATATTTCTGTAAAAAAAAAACACGTTAAATATGAAGATATTTTCCTAAACGTCAAAATACACTTGTGGAGGATGATCTATCGATTTTAGCTTTACTGGTATTTTAAAATCAATAATGCAAGAAGACAATTAAAAGAATCGATTTGGCATCAATATTTCTGATTCTGATACCGATTCCGATTCCCTCGATTCCGATTTTTAGGAATCCCAATTCCGATTAATCGTCCTTACACTAATATATATATATATATATATATATATATATATATATATATATATATATATATATATATATATATATATATATATATATATATATAGTAGCAGGACCATCATGCCCAACATGACAGTATTTAGGTAACAAAATAGGGTGCTTCACATCAATAGAAAATTAGTCAGAATTATCAATTCGACCACGACAACGTATTAAACCCTTTTTATCTAAAAACAAATGGAATTTCGATACCAACTGAGGTATCTCTTCTACATTAGTTTGCTGTAAGAAATTCTTTTCCTTACTAAAGAATTGACTCTGGGCTAAACTAATCAAGTATAATTTAGACTTCACAACACAGCATCATCATTATAGTCTATCCTCAACTTGGCAATGAACTGAAAAATTACCGTCAATATTCAGCAGTTTTGTAAGAGATAACACACACTTCCTTAGCTCCCTACCACAAACAGTAGACGATGGGACTACACTAGCTACATTCGATGTTAGCAGCCTATATAGCAATATCCCACACAATCTAGGAAAAGAAGCTATAGCATATTGGATTGACAAACATACACAGACTTTACACCCCAGATTCAATAAACAATTCGTGATTGATAGCATCGACATAATCCTCAATAACAACTCCTTCCAATTCAATAAAGACAACTACATCCAAATACTAGGCACAGCAATGGGTACCAAAATGGCACCGACATATCCCACCCTTACACTCGCCTTCTTAGAAGAGACCCTTTATGAAAGGATAGAGCAAAAGTACGGGCACAATATAAAAACACTCTTCATAAAATCTTGGAAAAGATACCTAGACGACTGCTTTATCCTCTGGAGAACCTCATGGGGGGATATCAAAGAACTCCACACTTTGCTACAAAATCTACACCCAAAAATAAACTTCACACTAGAACAAAGCCCCACAGAACTACCTTTCCTAGACATCCTAGTAACAATAAAACACAACATAATCACAGACATCTACTACAAACCCACAGATACTCAACAATACCTCCACTTCAAAAGCCACCATCCTAAAAACTGTCTAAAATCAATCCCCTACTCCATAGCACGTAGAGTCTGCACCATAGTAACAGACAGACACCTCCGTTCAACTAGACTGAATGAACTACAAATAACACTGCGGAAAAGAGGATACCCACTACCACTAATACAGAAAGGTATTGAACTGGCTGAAAAAATTCCAATAGACCAAGAACCCCAAAAAAACACAACAAAGAACAAATTCTAGTATACGTCTCTACACACAACACAAACAGCCCAGAACTATTCACACAGATAACAAAAAACCTTATCCTCCTCAATCAGAACGACAAACTAAACAACATACTTAAAACAACAAAAATAATAAAAAGCAAACGCCAACCCCAAAACTTAAAACACATGCTAACTTCCTCAAAACTCGTCCCACATGCTACAAAAGCAGTTACAAAATGCAACAAACCGAGATGTGGAGTATGTGACATAATAATAGAAGGTAACACATACACATTCAAAAACCCAGCACAAACATTCAAAATAAAAAGGATCTAAATTGCACCTCCAGAAATGTAGTATATGCACTAAGACGCACAACATGCAACAAATTCTACAAAGGCGCCACCAAAAATTTCAGCAATAGAGTGGCCTTACATAAGAGCAACATCTAAATTGCAGATAACAGACACCTCTATGTTTCAAAACACGTACACACATGCAATGGAAACAGCTTCAAAATAATGCCAATCTTCCAAACAGACAATTATTTTTATTTACTTACACAGGAAAAAAAACTTCATCACCAGATTCACTCCTGAACTGAACAGAACCTAATACCATCACACAAAAACATGAAATGCAAGATACACTCGCATGCACATCCATACACATACACATATACACACCCACACATAAACCAGAATCGACACATTAAAACACACACACGTGCGCTCATACAACCACACACAGACATAACACCCATATCTCTAATACAACACATTGAACAACACCAACCCTACTTAACCTCGAAACCAACAACAATAGGAAACACCTAGAACCATAGTATAATATCTGTTCCAACACCTCGCTCCCTCCTCAGTCAGTGGAGGAGAACCCCCTCATGACTGAACAACAGTCATCCCTTCTATCATCCCCCTCCCATACCTATACCCCCTCCAATGCCCCCCCCTCTGGGGAACAAAATCTTCCCCACACTAGGAACCGATCCTGGGTATGGCCATACCCACATGGGGGAGACAAATAAATAGAAACATTGAAAAATCCCCTACTGAAACACGCGTAAACGATTTCAATGACTTAAAAACATTATTACAATGATCCAAACATTATTACAATGATCCAAACATAATTCTCAATGAAAAACCAAGACACGGAATAATAAAATAATGTTAAAAAATGCACATTGTTGGTGACTACTCCCTTATTTATGTATATACATATATATATAGTCATCCACATACAGTACTGTTTCGCTATTTCACAGCTCATCAGTGCGGCTAGACAGGCAACTACCTCAAGTCAGGATTGAAACCCGACCGTTTGTACGGCAGTCAAGGCTCCTAACCATTACGCTATTGGCGGCTGCTTGAACGAGTAGTGAATTTAACGATGTTTTGACATCGTCCGAAATACCTCCGCTCGATTTGTTTACACAAAGAGCGTCGCTTATATGCTAATGGTAATTCGTGTTTCACTTCTCAATATGCTCAACTCAAGGTGAGGAGCATTATAGTCATCCACATACAGTACTGTTCCGCTGTTTCACAGCCCATCAGTGCGGCTAGACAGGCAACTACCTCAAGCCAGGATTGAAACCCGACCGTTTGTACGGTATACGTATATATATATATATATATATATATATATATATATATATATATATATATATACGTATATATATATATATATATATATATATATATATATATATATATATATACGTGCATAAATCTCCATATGACATCCACACGTATGAAACATGTGCAAAAACATGTGTCATAAAATATATATATATGTGTTTTGCTCTACAGTTTATTTTCAGTTTTTTCCCCTTACAATCTAATTATAAATTATCTATCTATCTATCTATCTATCTATCTATCTATC
>NC_136526.1:4164847-4202347 GCF_053919585.1 Euprymna scolopes | reverse complement strand
AAGTATGGAAATAAAAAATTTAAAAATTACAAAAAAAAACAAACATTTACAAATGTTTTTGATATAGATGTACATAAGAATACTTTGATAAGTATGTTTTAACTTAAATAGGGATGGTATAATAAAATTGTGGGATCTGCGTTCGCGCCTGCCCTCCATAGAATGGAAATAGGCACAAACTTTAATAAAGACTTTTCATATCTATCTGCGTAAGTATACTTTGATAATTATGTTTCATTTTGAAGAAATATGATATAATAAAATTATGGAGTGTCCGCTCGCGCCTGACCTCCAAAGAATGGAAGTATGGTTCTTTAATATAGATCCACAGAATATTATGATAAGTGTTTCAGTGTGAACACGTATGGTATAATAAATCATGGTTTTATTTATTTTATTTTACTTTCATCATATTTTGCTAGTTTTGATACCCCTAAATTCGAAACTATCTCTTTACAAGCCTTCCTTTTCATAACCTATCATACTTTCATAAATCAGAGTCCATTTTCTGTAGGCTGTTTTTGAACTCAGTCAACGACGGGTACTTTTGCTAGTATATATATATAGCTGTAGAAGATGGGAGCAAGTAATTACTACTCGATGATATGGCATTGTGTTGAGAACAGAGAACCGGACATAGAAACAACAACAGCAACAACAACAACAGCAACAGCAACAACAACACAAACAACAACAAAAAGAAAACAACGTCTACACACGGTGCATCAACTTTTGTGATGCATTTCCGGTAAAAAGATACTCTTATTAGAAAGACATCGATTTTGTGCAGGCCAGTGTATGTGTGTATGTGTGTGTGTTTGTGTGCCTTAGTGTGTGTGTTTGTGTGTGTGTGTGTTTTATACTCATTAATGAACCAGCTACGCCAGTCGATCGGTCGAGAGACGGCCATATACATTAAGGATTTCTATATGATACCGTTACAACAATACAAACTATTTTTTTGTGTGTTATTACCTTGTCTGGGATCATTCATATTTGCTTATCAACATTACGTCGATCATTATCAATCAATGGACCAATAAGTATGCTGCATATTTGTTATTTGAGAAAATATTTTTATTTAACCAAGGCTTTACACCCACACAAAATGTTCACTCATTGTTCTTTATCTGCATAAGAGCCGTTGACATACTGAAGTTAAGCAACGTTGAGCCTGATTACCGGTTAATTAACGTTGAGCCTGATTACTGAAGTTAAGTAACGTTGATCTTGATTACTGAAGTTAAGTAACGTTGATCCTGATTACTGAAGTTAAGTAACGTTGATCTTGATTAGTGAAGTTAAGTAACGTTGATCCTGATTACTGAAGTTAAGCAACGTTGATTCTGATTACTGAAGTTAAGTAACGTTGAGCCTGATTACTGAAGTTAAGTAACGTTGATCCTGATTACTGAAGTTAAGCAACGTTGATCTTGATTACTGAAGTTAAGTAACGTTGATCCTGATTACTGAAGTTAAGCAACGTTGATTCTGATTACTGAAGTTAAGTAACGTTGAGCCTGATTACTGAAGTTAAGTAACGTTGATCCTGATTACTGAAGTTAAGCAACGTTGATCTTGATTACTGAAGTTAAGTAACGTTGATCCTGATTACTGAAGTTAAGCAACGTTGATTCTGATTACTGAAGTTAAGTAACGTTGATACTGATTACCGAAGTTAAGTAACGTTGATCCTGATTACCGAAGTTAAGCAACGTTGAGCCTGATTACCGAAGTTAAGTAACGTTGAGCCTGATTACCGAAGTTAAGCAACGTTGATCCTGATTACAGAAGTTAAGAAACGTTGATCCTGATTACCGAAGTTAAGCAACGTTGAGACTGATTACCGAAGTTAAGCAACGTTGATCCTGATTACCGAAGTTAAGCAACGTTGATCCTGATTACCGAAGTTAAGCAACGTTGATCCTGATTACCGAAGTTAAGCAACGTTGAGCCTAATTACCGAAGTTAAGCAACGTTGATCATGATTACCGAAGTTAAGCAACGTTGAGACTGATTACCGAAGTTAAGCAACGTTGAGACTGATTAACGAAGTTAAGCAACGTTGAGACTGATTACCGAAGTTAAGCAACGTTGAGCTTGGCCAATACCAAATGTGTAACCATTTGCGAAGGCGTGGCGCTGTATGTACCACGAGGTAAAATACCAGGTTGGGAAATAGGCTCGGTCTATCTACTTTTGAGGGTAGATTGGCCTCTTCTAAGCCGTGGTAGGCACCCCGTCTAGTGATGACGTCAAGATGAAAAATAGTCTTGATAGCTCTGGCGAAGCATGAAGTATTCAACTACAGACAAGATCTGAATTGCACTACAAACTCGTGTAGTGAGTTCAATCTCAGTTGCGGCCAAATGTGTTACGTAAGATTTATAGCCTAAAATGGAGTAATGTGTTCAGATATGTACAGGAGCTGCTCGCCGTCATCTATCCTCCCTTGACAGAGTTCAAAACCGACTTCGAAACCTAGTGGGTGATGCTCTTTTCTCTTCCCTGCAACCATTTCCCTCCACAGAAGAGACATTGTGAGCCTGTCTCTGCTCTATCGTTTTTTTTCATGGCAAGTACTCGACTGAACTCCAATCTGTGACCCCTGCCTTACCAAACATTTACAAAAGAAAACACTCGTCTAGCTACACCCACTATCAACAATCCCCCCCACACACTCTCTATTTACCCCCACTCTTTATCTGTGCCTAAATAAACATGAACAAAGCTGCTTTCCTAGAACTGCCCGCCTGTGGATCATTGTTCCGCTGGCCTGCTCCACGGCTGACTACATATCGTAGACTTCAAGTCCAATGTAAACAAGTTTTTAATCCCCATAAATAATCAAATTCCACACAATTTACACTATTAACGATTACTAACCTACCACCTTACAATCATTAACCCTTATCCTCGAGTGGCCTTCTGGGCTTGATAAGTAGTGACTCCCTTGCAAAAAAAAAAAAAAATAGACACTATTCTTGAATGTCTAGGGTCTCTCTGAGCAGGGGTTCGTGAAAACAACCTGGCATTAGGATATTTTTCCCTAGAAGTAAACTTTGATAAAATATTCAAAATTACATAGTATTCGCTGCCCAAATAAGATCTCCTGTCCATGGCTAACCCATGTTAGCTTTAACGAGGAATGGTGTACCACCAGACTAGATAAATTCTTGTTCTGAAATCCAGTAAGACCAAGAGACCAAAACGAAAGATATACTACAACGTATAAAAATGGTTAATTGGGGAGAGGAAAATTATGTTCTCAATTTCTTTACTAACTCAGTGTTTGAGAGATAAAGAACTTTAATGGAACATTCGAATATCTATGTATTTCATATAAACTTCAAGTGTTAGACCCAGGTTGTGGGCCCCTTGATTTCTGAGAACTTCGTCTGAAGTAAAAAAAAAAAATAAAATAAAAATAAAAAACAAAATGACATTACAAATTTTTTATGCTATAAAATATTAAACAAGAAAGGATTCTGATTTAAAATTCATTTAGTATCACGCATTTAAACTTGAGAAAAGAAAGTTTAAAATGTGCAAACATGACGTGAATAAAGGAAACCAAAACAAGTTCCTCCCAACTCGACTAGCTACAACCACTATAAACGATTTCCCCCACTCTCTATCTGTGCCTAAATCTAAACGTAGGTTCCACAAACTAAGCTTCTTTCCTAGAAGAACAGCCTGTGAAACACAGTTCCATTGGCCTGCTTCCCGACCAACTACGATATGGTAGCCTTCAAGTCTAATGTAAACAAATTCTGGTTCATCTGTCCTATTAAATAATCACATTGTACCCAACATACACCATTAATGATATTCCACCAAACTAGATCAATTATCGTTCTAGAATCCAACAAGACCATTAAATAATCACATTGTACTCAACATACACCATTAATGATATTCCACCAGACAAGATGAATTATCGTTCTAGAATCCAACAAGACCATTAAATAATCACATTGTACTCAATATACACCATTAACGATATTCCACCAGACTAGATGAATTATCGTTCTAGAATCCAACAAATCCAAGAGACTATAAAGAAAAATATACCAATGAAACATGCAGAGTTCAAGTGTAAGCACCGGGAAGGGGTCCCTTCATTTCTGTAAACTTTAACTGAAAAAAATAAAACAAAAAAATTATTTTCATTTTACGGGTGTCGTTTAAAAAAATAATGCCTCCTATTTTTTTATTCTAAATGGTGGAACGATTAAGTTGTCGCCTTAAAGAAAACAAGACTAGGGTTATATTTTTTTTTTAATAAATCAATTCCGGTAACTTGTCGCAGATTAAGCATCTATTCAATGTAGCCACCCACGGCCGTAATCACCGCCTCGATACGGGTCTGGAACTGGGAGCGGATCTTTTTCACTAGCGCCTGCAGGAGCTCGGGGAATATTCGCCAAATGGAGGCAATCAGACTGGCTTCAGTGTTGTGTGTTGTATATATATATATATATATATATATATATATATATATATATATATATATATATATATATATATATATATATATATATATATAGGGTGACCCAAAAAACGGGCCCCAACTCTGATTAGTTCCTTAGTGTTTTGTCCAAACGAAATGAAGCTTTGGTCATAACTAGTTTATTATATTCAAACCATCACATCAAAACACTAGAGTCTTTGGTCTTTTTTTTTCTCCGTTCTACAGCATATGTTCTAGATGACCTCCATTTAGCTTCTTTTTTTTGGGGGTGGGTCACCCTGTATATATATACATATACATATACATATATTTGTTTAACGAATAATCAAACAAATAAGTATGAAATAGAGAAGAAAGCGTTTGCAGGACTCCGAGGGACTTGTGTTGTGTAGCTGATACATATGTTTAATGGGGGACTCAAAACAGGGATTACAATGATGATGACATATATTGACATATATATATATCATGACGACTGTGATGATAATTCTTTTATCATATTATTAATCCGGAGCTGGGATACAGTTTTTGTTAACACATCATGGTAAGGGGGGGTACTTCACTTACAAGATGATAGATAAAAACATTTATCTTTCTTTGTTGGAATGAAGACACGAAGAAACAGTTTACAAATATAAATGATGATTCTTTATTTTTCCAGCTGGTCGATTGATGAATCAGTAATTCAAGCTCTTACGATTACAAGGTCTTATCTTCTCCCCCTCCGCCTCCAAGGGGGCATCAGCTCCCAGTCTGACCAACATGACTCTCTCTACGTCCCTTCTCTGGCTCTCTGGGTCTCTGACTCTACCTGGCTAACTTCGAACCCGGACTCAATATATTGGGGATTCTGTTTGATTATGACGTTAAAGGCGTGCTTCGATACGTGAAATTCATCCACGTGGATTTCACCTATGTATGTCCGAACACATTTTTGGCAAACAAAGAAATTCCTAAATGAATTGTTTCATTTATAACCTATTTATTTCATCATTGTTTCTAAACTGCATTGTTCATATCTAACTCTGACATAAATATTTACCTTTCAGTTGTTATGAAAGCATGAACACAAACAGTTTACAAAATATAAATGATAACTCTTTATTCTGGTTCAGCTCCTCTAGGAACTTCCCTGCTCGCTTATTTTGTTTCCATCCTTTCTATTTCGGTGTATTTTTTTCTTGTGTATCGTCACGTGTGTATATAGATATGTATATACAGATAAAACACATTCACCTTTCAGTTGTTATGAAAGCATGAACACAAACAGTTTACAAAATATAAATAACTCTTTATTCTACCAGCTGGTTGATTGATGAATCAAGAATTCAAGCCTTTGTTGTATCATCCCATCTTCGCTTCAAGAGGGTTTCAGCTAACTTGACTCTCACTAAGTTGCTCCTCAACTCTGTCTTTCTTCTTCTAACTGACGTGAATCCATCTCAATATATTGGAATTTCCCCCTTTTAAAAGCATGCCTCGCCATGTGAATTTCATTCACGTGGATTTCACCTATGTATGTCCAAGCATGCCTTTAGCAAACAAAGAAATTCCTAAATGAGTTGTTTCATTTATAACCTATTTATTTCATTATTATTTCTAATTTTAATTACTGGGGTCTGTCGCCTTTGCTTTTTTACTTACGTCTGTCCCCTTCTCATGTAACAATACATATGAATGTCCTGTTTCTTTTTTCTTTTTTCGCATTTTCACGCTAAACAAGGCACAGTGCCACTTTGGTGTAGGGGCTACTATATGAGACACAATAAGGAGCTGAGATATTTATGTAAGAGATTTTGTTAACGCGGAGGAAGGGAGATACATTACTTGAGGGGGGAGTTATACAAAGTTCATTAAAGATGATCAAAACACATGATAAATAAATATACCCCCCCCAAAAAAAACATAAAAGGAAAAAGGAGAAATAAAATAAAACAAACAACACAAGACAGACGAAATAAATAAAAGGGACAAGCAACAGAAGTTCTATTATATAAAAAAAGGAGATACCGATTTAAGGGGATCAACTCCGTAAATTATTTCTGTTGTAAATTTGTCTTTTGTTTCTCATTGAGAGTTTGGTATGCGTGATATATACATATCTAAATATATACAAAAAAAGAAAGGAAAAACGAAAAAGAGTAGAAAGACTTATGAGAATATATTTTAACATGAAAAGACAACCAATTTAACATGTATATATATATTATCATCTTTTGAAATTTGTATATATTACTTATTCGTTCTTTGATTCTGTTCATTATATATAAAATGAAAAGATAAACACAAAAAAGAATATATATATATATATATACATGTTGAATTGGTTGTCTTTTCATGTTAAAATATATGCTGAAATTTCTCTGACCTACCGTTTCTTACACCGATAGAACAACCGATTGCTCAATACATCCGTTCATTCATCTGACATCTATTTTATAAAAGCACAAGCTTAGAGTCTTAGTTTCTTTAAGTCGAGAAGAGCAGATAATTGTTACGGCCATTTAAAATGCTCTTTTTTGGCAGAGGAAGTCAATCTGACGATTTAAAAAAAAAATTAATTTATCACGAAGGGGCCCGTCACATGGGAATCTCGTCCGGGAAATGAACTTTTATTAAATGAATAAATAAAAATCAAAAGGATCCTTAATTTTCTTGGAAAAGTAAAATTTACCAGGAACTTTAAAAAAAAAATTCTTGCAATACAACCAGCAAAGATAGATGACATAAAAGATTTTTTCATCACTGGAGAAGCTAGAAAACTAAAAGAAAAATTTTTTTTTTTTTTTTACTGCGGAAACACCACTTATCAAGGACCGGAGGCCACTCGAGGATAAGCGTTAATGGGTATACATTCTTCAATGTGTTTATAGCGTAGTAAACATAAGTAGTGGAATATTTGTAAGTTTGATTACTTAGGGGGACGGTTTATCAAGAACTTGTTTACGTTGGCCTTGAAGATAATCAGATTGTAGTCAGCTGGAAAGGAGACCAATGGAAGAGAGCTCCATAGGCGTGCAGTTCTAAGAAAGAAACTTTGTTCATGGAATCTACGTTTAGGTTTAGGCACAGATAAAGAGTGTGGGAAACTATTGATAGTGGTTTTGGCTAGACGGGTGTTGTTCGTGAAAGTTTGGCGAGAAGGGATCATAGATTGAAGCTCAGACGAGCACCTGTCATTTCCCGCTAGTCTATTATATAAAAAGACTATTTGTCTGTCTGTTTCTAAACTTTCAAACCCTATCTCTACCGTAACTAAAAGTTGCATAGCTTCAAATGATTCGATTTTTTACGGATCGTTCTTTTTTTTGTTTTTACACAGTGATCACCACTTATCAAGGCCCGGAAGCCACTCAGGGATAAGGGTTATTGCAAGTACATTACGTTAGTGTGGAGATTTGATGAAGTGTTTACTGAAGGGGGCGGTTCATTAGGAATTTGTTAACATTGGACTTGAAGACATCCAAGTTGTAGTCCGGTGGGAAGCAGGCAGACGGAACAGAGTTTCACAGGCGTGCAGTTTTTATGGTTTGTACGGCACAATCACGTTGACACACCGGTTCTCGCCAGATCACCGAAGTTAAGCAACGTTGAGCCTGGCCAGTACCAGATTGGTGACCATTTGGGAAAGCTAGGCGCTGTACGTATCTTCTGGTAAGGTTGGGCGTGGGGTACGCACCTTCACCCTGTAAAAAGAACTCCTCGCTACAAAAACATCTACAAAAAGAAAGAAGAAAAGTTGTAGGGGCTCAAGGGCTATGGATCTTTTATGGTTCTTTAGCCGGTACAAATAGTTATTTAAGGGGTCAAAAAGGGGTTCAAAATTGAAAAAGTCGTTATACATTTTGTATATTCATCTTAGTCAGTTCATGTGCGTGTTATGATGGTACAGTGGTAACGTGACCAGCTTCGTATGCAGCAGTTTAGGTTTCGATTCTAGGTGATGGCACCAAATACTTTTGAAATCACGACTCTATAATACTATATAGGAAATATGGACAGATTAAAATATCATATTTAAGCGTAAGTTACGCCTGGGCAAAGCCGAGCCCCCCCGCTAACACACACACACACACACACACACACACACATATATATATATATATATATATATATATATATATATATATATATAAAACGCGATAAATTAGTGGTCCTGTGAGATAGCCTAGGCTTCTTATCAGCCATTCTGATGGGTTTTAGACGACGACGAAACACGTGTCAGTGGATAATTATATTTTTAAAATAATATATAGATATATAATAGAGAGAGAGAGAGAGAGAGAGAGAGAGAGAGAGAGAGAGAGAGAGAGAGAGAGAGGGATGGAGAGATGGGATTAGAACAGTAGTTCGATGAATCCAAAGAATATGGATAAACCAATCCTCATATAAAAAAATCGGAAATGTGATGGCGATATTCTGATGCAGAAAGGAACTTATCGGTAAATACATTAACCAAAATAATCTCACGGTTAATCATTAAAGCTCTTACCTGGAGCTAGAACTCTCCCCCTCTCCCGAACGACCCCCAACCCCTCGGGGTCGTGTGAAGCAGATCAATCATCATCGATGGGGAACTCTCCGTTATTAATCGAAGCAATCACTATAAAATCGAAGATTATCGCCGCGAGAGTCTGAAATCCTCATTTTCCTACGCAAAGCAAGTGTTTTCTTTCCTTTTTTTTTCTTTTTTGTTAATACGACGTCGTGAAAAAAAAATGATGACGTCATGGATTGGTGGAATGCATTAAAGAGACCCACTCTCGGCAGTTGACGGTCATTTAGGGTCGATTAAACTGGTTTTATGCCTTCATCTCGGACAATTGTCCACTGTCCACCCTGTTTAGGTCCATATAGTATGGTATCTACCTATCTATCCATCTATCTATCTATCTATCTATCTATCTTTCTATCTATCTATCTAGCTAGCTAGCTACCTATCTGCCTGTCTGATCTTTGTATATATATATATATATATATATATATATATATATATATATATATATATATATATATATATGTATATACACAAAGATCAGACAGGCAGATAGGTAGCTAGCTAGATATATATATATATATATATATATATATGATTGCAACGTCTTGTCAGACGAGTGCCACTCCCTCAGACATTTAAAATCCATGAGCCCAAATGCCTGAGGGAGTATCTATACAAATATGATGTTACAGAGTCTTAGCTTTGTACGACAGCTAAGTCTCTCTCGGTTCAAAATGTTGAGATCCAGCAACAAGCAAGAGCAAGATAGCCAGCGACAAATCAAACTGCAGACCAGCTTAATGCGGGTACTGGTCTCCCGCTTTATGGTTTTTTTAAATCAGAGATTGTCTTCTCCTAGAAAGGTTGCCTTCACTACGGCTTACGGGAGCCCTCTCCACCCCAACACACACATACATACACACAAACACACACGGTGCTAGTTGGCCGTTGACCCCGAAAAAGGGTTCATTCGCCCTTTGAAAGGTCTTGTTTTTAATCCGTCAGGGAGACTAGCCGCCCTCCTCACCAAACAACTCTGGTGGGGGAACCAGTTTAGTCGCCGGTGACCCGACCATGAGGCAGGTAGTACTGGGTTACATGGTACCAGTAGCATATGACATGACCTGACCATATATATATATATATATATATATATATATATATATATATATATATATATATATATATATATATATATATACTAGCAAAAGTACCCGTCGTTGGCTGGGTTCAAAAACAGCCTACAGAAAATGAACTCTGATTTATGAAAGTATGATAGGTTATGAAAAGGAAGGGTTGTAAATTTGGGTTGAATTTGGGGGGTTGTAAATTTGGGTTGAATTTGGGGGTATCAAAACCAAAGCAAAATATGATGAAAGTAAAAATAAAATAGATAAACCCCATAATTTATTATACCATACCTGCTCACACTGAAACATTTATCACAATATTCTGTGGATCTAAATAAAAAAAAACCTTCTTACACTTTGTGACATGTTTCCATTCTATGGAGGTCAGGTTCGAACGAACACCCCATAATTTTATTATATCATATTTCTTCAAACTGAAACATAATTATCAAAGTATACTTACGCAGATAGATATGAAAAGTCTTTATTAAAGTTTGTGCCTATTTCCATTCTATGGAGAGCAGGCGCGAACGCAGACCCCACAATTTTATTATACCATTCCTATTTAAGTTAAAACATACTTATCAAAGTATTATTATGTACATCTATAGCAAAAACGCTTGTAAACATTTTTTTTTTCATTTTTAAATTTTTTATTTCAATACTTTGTGGACTAGGCGCGTACGCAGACCCCACAATTTTAAGTAACCACCGTTCTGCCAGATCAAACATACCCATTCCTGTATCTCGATACATCTTCTATCATTATACACAATCAGTTTTTTTAAAATAGTCAACCATTTTGGGGCCTATTCGTGACCACACACACACACACACACACATACACAGACATTCAGCTTTATATATATATATATATATATATATATATATATATATATATATATATATAATACATTAGACTACCCGTGACCCCGTTGGATCAGTATGTTGTATTAACTATGGAATTAATGTATGAGCGTGACACATTTGACGTAAAGAAAATAGTTTTTTTGTGACATAACAGAAACGTTTCTATGAAAGTATATTAAAATGAAAACAGAGTAAAGATAGATTTCTATGAGTCGTTCTGTTTATAATTGTTTATTTTTGAAAAAAAAAATTTGCCATACATATAGGTAAATGTGCACTGAACAGATAACATAATACTTAAAGTTCAATTCAAATTTTGATATATCTTTTAATTTAAACGCAAAAAAAAACAATTGGGATGCTGAAAACGTACACAGCAAACAATACGTTTTATTGTCGCGTTGATTGTTTATTTGTAACGCAATTTAAAAAAAAAACATATTTTCGGGGTTATTTATTTATGTTGGTAGTGTAGAAGAAAATGTATGAATGTTTTTAAGAAAAGTGTATTGAAAAAAGAAAGTAAAAAAAAATGCGTTGAAATAACTTAAATGTAATACGAAAATGAACGATGTAAAAAAGTATTGACAATTGTTTATTTGGATAATTTAAACACAAAAAAAAATTGGGACGCTGAAAACGTACAGTAAAACAATACGCGACAATAACACGTATTGTTTTACTGTCGCGTTGATTATTTAGTATAATATATATTGATTATTTAGTAAAATAAAAATTGATTATTTAGTATAATACAAATTGATTATTTAGTATAATATATATTGATTATTTAGTATAATATATATTGATTATTTAGTATAATACATATTGATTATTTAGTATAATATATATTGATTATTTAGTATAATATATATTGATTATTTAGTATAATATATATTGATTATTTAGTATAATATATATTGATTATTTAGTATAATACATATTGATTATTTAGTATAATATATATTGATTATTTAGTATAATATATATTGATTATTTAGTATAATACATATTGATTATTTAGTATAATATATATTGATTATTTAGTATAATACATATTGATTATTTAGTATAATATATATTGATTATTTAGTATAATATATATTGATTATTTAGTATAATATATATTGATTATTTAGTATAATACATATTGATTATTTAGTATAATATATATTGATTATTTAGTATAATATATATTGATTATTTAGTATAATATATATTGATTATTTAGTATAATATATATTGATTATTTAGTATAATACATATTGATTATTTAGTATAATATATATTGATTATTTAGTATAATATATATTGATTATTTAGTATAATATATATTGATTATTTAGTATAATATATATTGATTATTTAGTATAATACATATTGATTATTTAGTATAATATATATTGATTATTTAGTATAATATATATTGATAATTTAGTATAATACATATTGATTATTTAGTATAATATATATTGATTATTTAGTATAATTCATATTGATTATTTAGTATAATATATATTGATTATTTAGTATAATATATATTGATTATTTAGTATAATATATATTGATTATTTAGTATAATATATATTGATTATTTAGTATAATACATATTGATTATTTAGTATAATATATATTGATTATTTAGTATAATATATATTGATTATTTAGTATAATATATATTGATTATTTAGTATAATATATATTGATTATTTAGTATAATACATATTGATTATTTAGTATAATACATATTGATTATTTAGTATAATATATATTGATTATTTAGTATAATATATATTGATTATTTAGTATAATATATATTGATTATTTAGTATAATATATATTGATTATTTAGTATAATATATATTGATTATTTAGTATAATATATATTGATTATTTAGTATAATACATATTGATTATTTAGTATAATACATATTGATTATTTAGTATAATATATATTGATTATTTAGTATAATTCATATTGATTATTTAGTATAATATATATTGATTATTTAGTATAATATATATTGATTATTTAGTATAATATATATTGATTATTTAGTATAATATATATTGATTATTTAGTATAATACATATTGATTATTTAGTATAATACATATTGATTATTTAGTATAATATATATTGATTATTTAGTATAATATATATTGATTATTTAGTATAATATATATTGATTATTTAGTATAATATATATTGATTATTTAGTATAATATATATTGATTATTTAGTATAATTCATATTGATTATTTAGTATAATATATATTGATTATTTAGTATAATTCATATTGATTATTTAGTATAATATATATTGATTATTTAGTATAATATATATTGATTATCTAGTATAATATATATTGATTATTTAGTATAATATATATTGATTATTTAGTATAATATATATTGATTATTTAGTATAATATATATTGATTATTTAGTATAATATATATTGATTATTTAGTATAATACATATTGATTATTTAGTATAATACATATCGTATATATGAAACAGGTCGATGATTATACGTATGATTTGTAATCGTGTTTTGCGTTTGCTTCCCATATCTTGAAGTTTTTTTATTCAATAAATTTAAGATATTCGCTTTTCTAAGGACGCCCGTTTATTCGAACGAAACCGGTTCAGCAATTTGTGTTTATTGGTTTATGCTGTTATGGATTTATGTTAACGTACGCATCGTAAACCGGATGTTGGATTACAACACTCGCTACAAGGTCATTTGAGTTTTATAATTATATAGATTACAACGAGCACTGTTTTGCACTAGGTCTAATTTCCTCAATGTACACACACACACACACACACACACACACACACACACACACACACACACACACACACACACACACATATATATATACATATATATATATATATACTAGCATTTCAGCCCGGCGTTGCCAGGGTGTTTGGAGGCGCATGTTGAGCAAAAAAAAAAAAATGTGATAGTAGGAAGGCAGGCTCGAACCCCTTTTCATAGGCCAGTTATTGACGGCAGAGGCAAAATAAATCGTGAGCTGAACGTTTTGGTTTTGATTCTCGGTGGTGGCGCATGTTTTTTTTAAATACTTTTTAAACCATTAGTATGTATTGTATATCTATCTATATATCTATCTATATATCTATAAAAGTGAAAAGTGGTAGTTAAAGAAAAACTATTATACAGAAAGGCATTACTTTACATATTCACACTTTTTAAGATATACATATGCACATAACCTTATGAACAGTATATAGGGCCCGAGCAAAGCCGGGCGGAACTGCTAGTATATATGTATATAATTGTTTTTTTTTTTAATTTAATTATATGGACTATTATCCTTTTCTTTTAGTTGTTGTTTTCGAATATCTACGATTCCAGGTGAGCATTGTCAAGAGGTAGTGGTTTCGATCCCACCCAAAGCTGGTCAGAGGATTAGTTTACAAAACCGTGGTGAGATGACAACAGCTATTAAAGACAGCAATTGCTGTGGATGTAGTTGGGTGACGTAACGAAATATATAAAAAAAATAAAAATAAAGCTTCCCAGGTTCCTTGATAATGCGTTGTTATGGGAATGGGACAACCGTCCCGAAGACAACAATAAAATGAAATGTACTGGACAACGAAATCACATAAGAAATAACGAGAAAAAATATCGTCGAAAAATTAACAAACTTTTATTTATATATATATATAAAAAAAAAATTTAATTCAAGAAAAGAAAATTAAATATGCCTAACTAAATGAAATGATTTAATGATTCAAATTCTGCCGAGAGAAAAATATATTAACAATCAATGTTCACATAAAACAAGAAATCGTCTGCTCAATTAGATACAAGTTCTAGGTAAGAGAGAGATGTTAGAGAAATGAAAGTTTTGATTGAAAAACTCACTTAATGTCCTTTGAAATGTGACCTTTCTTTTGTCTCTTTTGTTTATATATATTTACTGTAAATTATTTATATTTGATTACGCGCGCGCAGGTTAATTTTCATATTTTTGTCCTTCGGATGCTTTATGTTTCATTACGCGCGTGCGTGTTAATCATTCCAAGTATTTGTTTTCCAAAGCTCATCGAGGTCCTTGATTTATAGTAAAAGTTTCACTGATCTATGATTCCTTCCTTCGCTGGGTTCATTCTTTTATTCAGTCAATATTCTACTTTGACCGCTGATCATCGAATGATATCGTTGATATTTACCTACCACGGCGTCGCCTTCGCCGTCTTCGCCAATATTCCTATTCCGTCGCGGTTAACCTGACGAAGGCCAGAAGAATAATTATACGAAACGTCGTGAAAATCAACGACTAGAAGACAAGAATAATAGTTCGAATAATTAAATAAAAAAATATACAATTTACTCATCTCCAAAATAATTCCAATCTAATTCAATAATAAAAAATCTTGTTATTGAAAAGTTTTTCAAATTTTCAAAAGATCTTATAAGGTGCTATCGTAAATATCGGCAGGATCGATACAAAGGAATTTATCTTACTATTTGTAGACCTGACAAAGGTGCTGGTGTGGTTATCTTGGACCAAGCGGACTATGTCCAGAAAATGTCAATTATTTTAAATGATCCTGATAAATTCCTTTGTTGGTCGTGCCGTATTCACGATAGCACTTATAAAAATGAAATCAAAATTCAGAAACGCCTTTTATACCTCTACAAAAAAGGTTATTTTACAAAAGATATATATGAAACAATAAGGCTTTCTAGCTCTCTGAGACCTAGACTTTATGGCCTTCCTAAAATCCACAAAGAAGGTATTCCGCTTAGACCTATTTTGTCTATGGCGTGGTCTGCCCAGCACTCCTTAGCCCAATTTCTTCTAACCATCATAGAACCGGTTCAGGCTCTATACACTAAATATCGTATTAGCGACTCATTTAGATTAGTTGATCACTTACAAGAATTGCAACCCGATGTTGATAACAGCTTTATGTGTTCTTTCGACGTATCCAGTTTATTTATCAATGTCCCGCTACAAGAGACTATAGATATTTGTGCTGACTCACTTTACAAGAGTGATTTACCCCCCCCCATTCCCTAGAGATATATTTGTTGAACTGCTATTAATCTGTACTAAAACTGTAGAATTCAGCTTTGATAACATCATGAATAGTCAAATTGATGGTATTCAGATGGGAAGTACCCTGAGCCCGGCATTAGCCGACATTTTTGTGGGATATTATGAGTTTGCACTATTTAACAGTATATCGAAACCATCGATATACTTTAGATACGTCGACGACACCTTTGCAGCTTTTGCATCAGAAAACGAGGCATTAGCTTTCTTCGATAAACTTAATTCCCGCCATAAATCATTAACATTTACTATGAAGAATGAGAATGATGGCTGCTTGCCCTTTCTTGACGTTTTAATTGAACGTGGTAAGAACTCTTTTCTTAAGACTGTTTATCGTCAGCCGACAGTTACCGGCCTCTACACAAATTGGTGTTCATTCGTACCTACTTCAAGAAAAACAGGGCTCATTCAGACATAAGTGTACAGAGCTCTTAGAATCGGTTCTTCTAGTAAACTGGATTGTGAATTAAAGAAGATTAAAGACATTTTTATTCACAATCGTTATCCGGAGAAATTGGTTGATAATATTATTTATAATAAAATTAAAGCTCACAATTTTCCTACAGTTTTTGGTCCCGCCAAGTTATTTAAAAATCCCTTGGATTGGTGACCCTGGTCAGTGTTTGGGTAGACTTGTTATCGAGTCTGTATCAAATTGTTTCCCATCTGTTGCTCTTCGCTTGGTTTATCGTGTTAAGTCTGCATCTCCCTCAGTTGTGAAGAATGGTTTACCCTACATCACAAATAGTAATGTGATTTATCAATTCAACTGTCAGTGTGCTGCTGTCTATGTAGGTCGAACCCGTTTAAATTTGCAGACAAGAATAAACCAACATGTTCCAGCAAGCATCAGACTAAGTAAGCCTCGTCACCCCTCGTTCACCTTGGAATCTGCTATTGGTCAGCACCTCGCTGAAAATCAAGCGTGTGCCAATGCATATAAAATGGACTGGTTTAGGATTTTACACCGGGCTGACTCTTCGAATCACCTGAGGATTCTGGAGTCAGTCTCTATCCTTTTATGCAGGTCCTCTCTCTGTCGACAGAAGGAATTCCACAATATATATATATATTATAATTTTATAAGAAATCTCCACTTAAGTCTTTGCTCTTGCATGACATTTGAAATTCAACGATTGACTCCTGATGAGCTTGTTGATGAAAGGGCCCCCCTAGAGTCTTTCCGACCTTATTTAAAGCGCTTTATAAGTTTTGTACCGTAAAACACACACACACGCACACACACACACATATATATGTATATATATATATATATATATATATATGGGTGTGTGTGTGTGTGTGTGTGTGTGTGTGTGTAGACAGAATCTCCCGTCGATTTCCACCACAACAACTAAGTTGTTTAGAAATCCACACAGATGATTTGTTGATAGGGGTGAAGGCTTTGTGCAGAACCGACCACATTTTTGGTATTACTGCTAATCTTTGTCGGCGTAATGGCTGCCACAGGACAGAGTATACAGTAGACCGCAAGAGTTTTTCCTTCTCATTAACGAAGAATGAGGGTGCATCTAGAAATTTCTACGACTTGGCACGGTTAATACGGCGCCTAGCCTTCGCAAATGGTCACCCATCTGGTACTGGACATTACTCGTCCCATCACTTATATATATATATATATATATATATACATACATGTCTATATATATATATACAAATACATACATATATATATATACTTACATGTCTATATATATATACAAATACATATATATATATATGTATATATATATATATATATATATATATATATATATATATATATATATAGTGTTATAATGGAATAATTCCAGGAGGAAATCCGGGTATGAGAGCTCAATGTGGTAAACAGAGCAATAACATAAAAATATAACACGGAAATTACATAATTGTCGATGCAATAATTTATTTCAACCTTATGGTATTTTCAAGCATCTAAACTAGACAATTACATTTTTGATACTGAAATAAAGAAAGAAAAAGAATCAAGCCCCGACCGTCAAAAACGAGAGGGGATGGTAGTAGGAATCCATTTAATACATTTTATAGAGAGGGTGGGAGTTAAGTTAGCATGGGAGGGATTTTTAAAAATATTTTACATAGGTAAAGTATTTTTGAACCTAATTGATATTTAATAGAAAAACCATTAAAATAAGTTACTCGTGCACTAAAAATATGGACAGAATAATTAGCACTCATAATAGTAAAATATCAAACAACTCTAATAAAAATAAGGTTACAGTAGACAAATGTAACTGTCAAGTGAAAAATAACTGCCCACTGGACGGTAATTGTAAAGTTGAGTGCGTGGTTTATAAGGCCACAATCCACCCAGAAGATAATAACAGGGACAAAAAAGTTTACTTCGGTATCTCCGCCGGAAACTGGAAACAGCGTTTTTATGACCATAAACATTCTTTCAATAACCCAGAACTTAAGAACAAAACTGAGTTAGCTAAACAATGGTGGTTATTAAAAAATGAGAACCGATCCCCAGTGGTTTCATGGTCAATCCTATGTTATTCGGATGTTCTAAACGGCTTTAGGCAGAGATGCAGTTTATGCCTCGAGGAAAAAATAAGAATCCTGAAGTACGAACACAATAATCTCTTAAATAAACGAGATGAACTGATGGCCAGATGGAGACATAAATGTAAATTTAAAATAACCAATAACTCCAGATCCGACGAACAGATAATTCTATAACGGTAAAGAGACCGAATTTAATACCACTAGATTATTTACGATAAACCCTCCCACCTTACCCCACTGGCAATTATAGTGCTGTCCGGTATATACTCGGTAATAACGACTTGATGATATTTGTTGTCCGAAATTTAAGTTGGGTGTACGTATTCCGAAGTACCTGTTCATCCAAATTACTTATAAATAAATGAGATAGCTTTAAGAAAAAAAATTTCTGCAGATAATACATTAGTTATTAAACTGATATAAGTCAAAAAGATCAAATACTACCACTAGACATTATTAGATTTAATATAAATTAACACAAAACTTTAAAATAATAACTATTTTATTTATTTATTTATTTCTTTATGCGTGCATGAAAGTACTTCTGTGTACGGAATGAATAAAAGTATATATTAACCGAAACTAAATACGTCCTATGGAATTGGGGGCGACTAATAATGCAATTTTCTGCATCTTAATCAATTAGGAAGTGAAATATTAGTGAACAAAAGTACAACGACCGCTATAATCACCAATAAAATTAATTACAAAAAAATATATAAAATATTAACTACATAAGACTCAATTTTTTGAATTCATAGTAATATATTACAAATACAATATAGAAAATTTAAATGTATTATAAGATGATATTTATTTCAAACTAATTTTAACATGAAAACATACATATAGTTTTAAAACTTTGTATATAAACTTGTTTTTTATATATCTTTAAATAGACTTATTTTCCATGACTCAATTAACTCTATGACGCGCGTATAATCTTCATTTTCTTTCCCGTCTCTTTCTCAGAGATTCAAGACTAATTAAACCATATGACAGGCTGCGGATGGTCACTCTCTTCCTTCTTTTTTCTTTTTTCTTCTCTTTCCCTTACGCGCAGTTTATTTCCTTCTCTCTATATCCGTATATTTCTCCCTCTTCTTCCTAGGTTAGTAAACGCGTGTCAAGTCATTTACGTGTAAGAACGTGCATATTTAGGGGCGTGTGTGTGTATGTATGTGTGTGTGTGTGTTGTGGTGTGTGTGTGTGTGTCTGTTGTTACGTAGGGCTACCGGACAGCCATTTTAGGTGTCATAATGTTCTTGTTGTTGTTTTTTTTAAAACCTTCCCATGCTAACTTAACTCCCACCCTCTCTATAAAATGTATTAAGTGGATTGCTACTACCACCCCCTCTGGTTTTTGACGGTCGGGGCCCGATTCTTTTTCTTTATTTATTTCAAAATCAAAAATGTAATTGTCTAGTTTAGATGCTTGAAAATACCATAAGGTTGAAATAAATTATTGCATCGACAATTATGTAATTTCCGTGTTATATATATATATATATATATATATATATATATATATATATATATATATATATATATATATATATATATATATGCATGATAATATGTTTTTCACACATATAGTCAGTTTCAATGAATATACACGTATCTTTATATTTGTTGATATGAAAATGGTCATCGAAGTTTGATAACAATAAACATTTTTAGCTCACATAAATCAACTTCCACCCTGGTGTTTTGTTTTTCGCTTCATATCCGGTTCGTCGTCTTGTGTCTGTGAAGAACAAGAAATAAGATTCATCTTGATTTGAAGCTTAGCATTTTGTTTTGTCTCTCACCATTATAAACATCCGATTAAAAGTTCTTTATTCAATATTTTCACAACACACACATACCCACACACAAACACACACACACACAAACACACATACAAACACACAAACACACACAAAACACACACACACAAGCACACCCACACACAAACACACAAACACACACACAAACTCACACAAAAACACACACACACAAACACACACTCAAACACACGCACACAAACACACACACGCATAAACACACAAACACACAAACACACACACGCATATACACAGAAAACACACACAAAAAACACACACAAACGCACACAAACACACACAAAAGCCCACACACAAAAGCACACACACAAACACACACACAAACACACATACAAACACACATACAAACACACATACAAACACACATACAAACACACACAAAAACACACACAAAATCACACACACAAACACATACAAAAACACACGCAAATACACACAAAAATACACACACACAAACACACACACAAATACACACGCACACAAACACACACACAAACACACATACACAAACACACAAACACACATACAAATACACACACAAAACACACAAACGCACACACGAACACGCACACACAAACACACACATACAAACACACACATACAAACACACACATACAAACACACGCATACAAATACACACACACACACACACAAACACACACACACACACGAACACACACACAAACACACACACAAACACACACACACAAACACACACATACAAACTCACACATACAAACACATGCATACAAATACACACACAAAACACACAAAAACACATGCACAAACACACATACAAACACACACACATATATATATATATATATATATATAAATTGCGAAAAATGTATATTTCAAACTCCAAAATGTTATTCATCTTACTGTTTCTTCTTTCAGTATATTAAAATGTCCAATCTTTACAGCACCTGTTTCGTAGCGCAAAAAGAATCATAGAATTATTTTGTCAACTTTTAAATATTGTCTGCCCTGAATCATTAAAAAATTGACATAATGATCATATGATTTTCTGCGCTACGAAACACGTGCTGCCATTTTAACATGTTGAAAGAAATAAACGGTTAGATGAACGACACTTTGTCATATGGAATATAAACATTTTGTATTTGTATATATATATATTTCTCCCAAACCGCTGGCCTTGAGGGAGGAGAGACTAAAACATACTGCCATGATTTCAAATGATCTGAAATAACAGCAAAGGGGAGACTTGATTCCAAATATATTTTTCATATATTGTCTCCCCTTTTTTGGAAATAGGGTACGATTATGAATATCTCCAGTATCAAATGATTCTTATACACTGTGAAATTCCCTTTATGTTTAAAAACCAAAGAAAAAAATAAAATTCATCTCGCACTTGGGATAAATTTAAGTTTAAACGCTTCCATATTTTTCATAATTCCTAAATTTTTTTTATTTCTCTCTCCATGATAAACATCTGATTAAAATAATATTGCTCTGCGATAAATTTATAAATCGTTATTAATAAGTTTATTATCCGGTATGTTTTTATTCTTATCATTTCTATCTATCTATCTATCTATCTATCTATCTATCTATCTATCTATCTATCTATCTATAACAGTGAACGTGTCTGTGTGTCTGTGTGTCTGTGTACATTTTCCTTCGCAATAACTCTGTCAATTTTTAGTCTACAGATTCGAAATTTGATATGCAGGGCACGGAGATTTGGGAAAATCTATGCGATCGGTTTTCGGCCAGAAATTTGGCTGTTAAGGGGTCAAAGTTCACCGATTTGACCTTTGAGAACTCTACCAAACGCCTCCGACAATTTGGGGTCTAAACATTTGAGATTTTAGATATAGGTTCCTCGGACATGGATCTAACTTAACTTGTATTTGAGCCTAAAACAATAAATTTTAAGAGGTCATAATAGGGGTCAAAGTTAAAAAAATTAGCGTTTTATTTTAATATTATTTTTTTTACTCAGCATACACCTCCAAATACCCGGGTACCGCCGGGCCGAAATGCTAGTATATCTATAAAAGTGAACGTGTCTGTATGTCTGTGTATCTGTGTGTGTCTGTATGTGTGTGTCTGTGTGTACATTTCCCTACGCAATAACTCTGTCAATTTTTAGTCTACAGACTCGAAATTTGATATACAGGGTACTAAAATTTGAGAGAATCTACGAGATCGATTTTCGGCCAGAAATTCGCTGTTAAGGGGTCAAAGATCAACGATTTGACTTTTGAGAACTCTACCAAACTTCTCCGACATTTGAAGTCAAAGTTAAAAAAAATTGACCGCTTTTTTTTTTTTTTGCTTTTTGCTCAACACACACCTCCAAACACCCGAGCAACGCCGAGCACCCATGCTAGTATATCTATGAAAGTGAACGTATCTATCTGTCTGTCTGTCTGTCTGTCTGTCTGTGTGTTTGTGTACATTTTCCTTCGCAATAACTCTGTCAATTTTCAGTCTACAAACTTGAAATTTGATATACAGGGCTTGAGAAAATATATGAGATCGGTTTTCAGCCAGAAATGTGTCTGTTAAGGGGTCAAAGTTCAACGATTTGATCTTTGAGAACTCTACCAAACTCCTTCGACAATTTTTGGTCTACACACTTGACATTTTAGATATAGGTTTCTTTGGACATGGATCTCACTTAATTTGAGCTCAAAACAATAAATTTTAATGGGTCATAATAGGGGTCAAAGTTAAAAAAATTGACCTTTTTTTTTGCTCAGCATACACCTCCAAACACCCGGGCAACGCCAGGCACCCATGTTAGTATATCTATAAATGTGAACGTGTCTGTGTGTCTGTCTGTCTGTGTGTCTGTGTACATTTACCTACACAATAACTCTGTCAATTTTTAGTCTACAGACTCGAACTTTGATATACAGGGTACTGAAATTTGGGAAAATCTATGCGATCGGTTTTCGGCCAGAAATTTTGCTTGTTAAGGGGTCAAAGATCAACAATTTGATCTTTGAGAACTCTACCAAACTCCTCCGACAAATTTGGGTGTAAACACTTGAAATTTTAGATATAAGTTCCTTGGACATGGATCTAACTTAATAACTCGATTAGAACCAAAAACAATAAATGTTAAGGGGTCATAATAGGGGTCAAAGTTTAAAAAATTGACACCTCCAAACACCCGCGTACAGGACTGCCAGCAACCATTGTAAGAAAGTAATAAAGAATGCAAGAGAGTTGTATGCTCAGTCCGTTAAGTCCAAAGTAGCTGAGCAACGGCTTAGTTCCCACCAGTTTTGGCAAATAGCAAACAGAATCCTGAACAGAAGCGTGTGCTCTATTCCAACTCTCATCAATGGACCTGAGGTAATGTCATCAGCATCAGACAAAGCCAAACTCTTTGCCAAGAACTTTGCAGCTAATTTTAACCTTTGCAACCAAGGCCGCCAACCCCCAATATTTCTTCCTGTATCAGAAAGCACGCTATGTGATATACATATATCTGTACGTGATGTTGCCAAGCTAATCAAAAACCTTGATTCCAGTAAAGCAACCGGCCCTGACGGTATTCCAATTATAGTACTCAAAAAACTTCAACCAGAACTAGCGCCCATACTTACAAAACTGTTTAAACGTTCTCTTCTATCGATCCAGTAGATATCTCACTGCTGATGCTATCTATATAAGAGCCAGGTACATCCAAGGATGGAGTACTGTTGCCACATCTAGGCAGGAGCTGCTAGAAAGGACTTGTCCTACCTTGACAGAGTTCAAAATAGACTTCATAATCTTGTAGGAGATATCCTTTTCTTTTCGCTGCAACCTCTATCTCACAGAAGAGATGTTGCGAGTTTGTCTCTGCTTTATCGTTATTTTCATGGAAAGTGTTCGACTGAGCTTCAGTCTATGGTTCCCCCTCGCCAAACTTTCACAAGAAACACTTGTCTAGCTGAAAACACTATCAATAATTCCCCACACTCTTTATCTATGCCTAAACCTAAACGTAGATTCCATGAACAAAGTTTCTTTCTTAGAACTGCACGCCTGTGGAATTGTCTTCCGTTTTCCTGCTTTCCGGCTGACTACAATATGGTCGTCTTCAAGTCTAACGTAAACAAGTTTTTGATGAGCCGTTCCATATAAGTTAACAAATTTACCGAATCTCCATTACTAACGATTACTATATCGTCCAATTTCTACTACACACTCTTTAACTTTCATCCTCGAGTGGCCTCTTGGCCTTGATAAGTGGTGATGCCTATGTAATATAAATCTCTATATCTATCTATCTCTCTATCTCAATGTCTATCTATTTATCTCTATCTCTCTGCATCTATCTATCCTTCTATCTATCTATCTATCTATCTATCTATCTATCTATCTATCTATCTATCTATCTATCTCCCCTTCTCTCTCTATCTATGTTTCTCTGTCTGTCTATCTCTCTTTTTCTGCCTCTCTAATTATCTATCTATCTATCTATCTATCTATCTATCTATCTATCTATCTATCTTTCTCTCCCCTCTCTCTCTATCACTCTCTCTTTTTCTTTATATGTATGTATGTGTGCACGTATATCTTTCTCTCTCTCCCTCTCTCCCTCTATCTCTCTCTATCTCTCTCTCTATCTATCTCTCCATTCATCTTTCCTTCTATCTATCCCACTTTACTTTCTCTCTCCCTCTCTCTATCTTTCTATATCTATTTCTCTCTCCATTTATATATCCTTCTATCTCTCTATCTCTTTCTTTCTCTCTATCTATCTCTTTATCTATCTATATATCTCTCTATCTCTCTATCTTTCTCTCTCTATCGATCTATCTATGTTTCTCTTTCTATTTCTTTATCTCTCTCTCTCTATCTATCTGTCTCTCTTTTTCTATCTATCTATCCGCTCGGAAGATTTTATTTGCAGGTGTTAGCAACTCTTTCTAAAACCGAAACAAGTGTGCGGGGGAATTGTCCGCTTGAGAACAACGAAGTCGATTGGTACAACGTTATCTCTGCGTGACCCGTCGACCTGCATCGGGTGTTAACGCCGACACTTCGGGGACACCGGAAAAAGCCTCATAAATTGACTCTTTCTCTCTCCATATCCTCTCGCCCACCCTCTCTCCCTTCCTCATTCCCACCCCCGGGCGCAACATGCTCATAATTACTATCTTCTGGCAGATTTATCTGGGAATCTTAATTGCAATTAACGTCACCTCCACTACAAGAGGTGAGGTTGGTAAATCAGGATACCGTCGTGGACTGAAAATTGTATCAGCCCTTATTGGTACATTTCGAAGGCCACTGAATGATAAGTGTTAGCTCATGAACTCCTTGCACTTGTTTCCCCTCGAAGTACATACTTCCGACAAACTCGCTTAGCAGCAAAATTTCACCTCTTCACTGTTATCCACATCAACGATCTTCCAAATCACATCCTTACATCATTCGTAGACATTTATGCTGACGACACTACAGTCTATGGCAGCACTTCAAAGACCGTAAACGACCAAGTCCTCTCCGATTCTCTCTCCTCTGATCTTGAGCATGTGGAACGATGGGGAAAACAGTGTCTGGTTACTTTTAATGCATCTAAAACCAAACTTCTATCTTTATATCATCAACGTTCTGATGCCTATCTCTAATCAATTGAAATGAATGGATCTCGTCTTGGGGAAGCTTCAAGAATGGACACGCTTCTTGGCTTGACCTTTACTCCTGATCTGAAATGGAACACGTATATCTAATCCATTTCCAAGCTCGCTGGAAAAATGGTAGGATCCTTTTACTGCTCCAGCAGATATTTCACTCCTGATGCAACTCTCTACCAGCCAGGTACGGCCACATCTGGGCAGGAACTACAAGAAGCAGCTTATCCTGCCTTGACAGAGTTCAAAATAGACTTCGTAGCCTAGTGGGGGACGCCCTTTTCTCTTCCCTGCAACCTCTTTCCCACAGAAGAGACGTTGCGAGCCTGTCTCTATTTATCGTTATTTTCATGGCAAGTGCTCGTCTGAACTTCAACCGATGATCCCTCCTAGCCAAACTTTCACAAGAAACACTCGTCTAACCAAAACCACTATCAATAATTTTCCACACCCTTTATCTATACCTAAACCAAAACATAGAGTCCATGAACAAAGTTTCTTTCTTAGAATTGAACGCCTGTGGAATTCTCTTCCGTTTTCCTGCTTTCCAGCTGACTAGAATTTGATTATCTTCAAATCCAACGTAAACTTGATGAACCGTTCCCTTTAGTAATAACAAAATTCACAAAATTACTACTACGCTATAATCACATTGACTAATGTATACCCATTAACTCTTATCCTCGAGTGGCCTCCGGGCATTGATAAGTGGTGACTCCTTTGTAAAAGAAAAACAACAAATAACCCCTGTAGGGGCAGCCGCACATGTGATTGTTAGGTAAGGTTTGCGCAATCTCCAACCACACCTCTCCTGAATCGGCACCGTTTGAGTCGAGTGGCAAGGATAAGTCCAGGATGACTGGAAACAATGCCGAGATAAGCGGAGAGCACATGCGGCACCTGGAAGCTCCAATTGGTCACCCATTTAGTACTGACCAGGTTCATCGTTGCTTACCTTCAGTGATCCAACCGGACTATTGACATGACCGGATAATTTGACACGACTATCTATGGCAACACATCAAAGGCTGTAAATGGCAACGATCTCTCTGGTTTTCTCCCCTCAGATCTTGAGCGCGTGGTACAGTGGGGGAAGAGGTGGCTGGTTACCTTTAATGCATCTAAGACCAAGCTCCTATCTTTACATCATAAACGCTCTGATCCCCATCTGGCATCGATTGAAATGAATGGCTCTCGTCTAGGGGAGGCACCATGTTTTGATAAGCTTCTGAGTTTGACCTTTACTCCTGATCTGAAATGCAACACGTACATCAAGTCTGTGGCCAAGGTCGCTGGTAAAACTGTGGGATCCTTCTACCGCTCCAGAAGATATCTCACTAATGATGCAATTCTCTATCTGTATAAAAGCCAAGTACGTCCAAGGATGGAGTACTGCTGCCACATCTGGGCAGGAGCTGCTAAAAACACTCTATCCTGCCTTGACAGAGTACAAAATAGACTTCGTGGCTTGATGGGGGATGACCCTTTCTCTTCCCTGCAACCTCTCTCCCACAGAAGAGACGTTGCGAGCCTGTCTATCGTTTATCGTTATTTCCATGGCAAATGCTCGTCTGAGCTCCATTCTCTGCCCCCCCTCGCCAATCTTTCACGAAAAACACCTGATTAGCTGAAACCACTGTCAATAATTTTCCCCACTCTTTATCCGTGCCTAAATCAAAACGTAGATTCCATGAACAAAGCTTCTTTCTCAGAACTGCACGGTTGTGGAACTCTCTGCCGCTTGACTGTTCCCCCCCCCCAGAATTCAACTTGGATGTCTTCAAGTCCAACACAAACAAATTCCTGATGAACCGCCCTCTTAAGTAATGACACTTTATCAAATCCCCAATGCTAACTATTACTACGATACTATCCCACTGATTAGTGTACACACAATAACCCTTATCCCCGAGTGGCTCCTGGGCCTTGATAAGTGGTTTATAAGGTTTCAACGCAATTTATGTTCTGATTCGCCTAATAGAAGTTTGCGGTATGCTCAATTTCATAAAAGATCTTCTGGTGGATTTTTTTTAAGACCTTGATCAAATACATTGGGAACACGTTGCTTATTATTCTCTGTGGAGACTGTTTTGAGTCGACCAGTTTTAAGAGCATTAAGGATTGAACCAGTTGCATCGAATTTTTTTACGGGTACGGCAAATGGTTTTTCTTTTTAATGTTCAAACCCGCTTTCACCTTATGGTTCCAGTATTTATATTAAAGGCTCTCAAATCACACAAAAGCCGGGTCTCCACTTTAATAATCGCGTAATCGATTGTTTAATTTTTTTTTTAATCAGTGCATTAAGAAAGAATGTCAATCAATCGTAATTAGAAAACGGACGGAGACAGAGCTGGCATGGTCAGAGGAGGGTCTCCCTTTAGAAGCGAAGGGAGAACGTTTTAAACATGTAGGAACAAGTTTGAATTCCTGGATATCATCCTCATTTCGACCGGTCAAATGCAATAAAAGAACATCTCATATTTTTGTAACTGCCGTCTTCGTGTCGCCTTTCTACCAAATTGAAGGTAATGTGCAATCATCTTATATGAACTTTGTTCCCGCTCATCGTTATTAATGAACTTTGTTATACCCATCCTAAGTAATGCTCCCTCCTCTCCATCATAAGCAATGAATTTCCCCTCTTCTGTGTTATCAGAACTGATCACCCTCTCCTCGCTATAAGTGCTATGTCTCTCTCCTCTCTCTTCTCCCCCTCATTAATATGAATGTTCCCATCTTATCTCTTAATATGAAACCCCCGACTATACAACAATAAGCCAAGATTGTTTTCACTTTTATATTAAATATACTTCGTGTCGGAAACAGTATGCACGGTGTATGCAAGCACAAAAGATGTAGCTAAAAAAAGTTAACATATACAGTATATTTAATGTAAAAATACCTGAAGTCTTGGCTTTTCAACATGCTCGTAATTGGGGAATTTTATTTTAAACGATTGCCTCTTGGATAGAGGGAAGCCATGTTTGTAAATATCTAGGGCGTTCGTTTTTGTACGAGGATTTACATTCTGGAATGAATGAATAGTCAGGTTTCAGCCAATTCAGTTTTAAGATTTGGTGGAATGTGAGAAGGGAGAAATCATAATTTTTGGAATCGGGAAAAGGAAAGATTATGTCATGTATATAAGTATATGAGCCAAAATGATGAAATAGCTCCTGATGGTGACTGGGAGGTGTAGGAGTACTTTTTATTTAGAGGGGAAAATAGAAACTACTTTCATTATAGATGGGTGTGACTGTGATGATGTTGCCCCTAGGATTTTATGTAGGGTTTTATTATAACGAATAAATGTGTGTAAGATGGCGTTCAAAAGTTACATAGTGGGTAATACTCCAGACATAATAATATGTGGAATCTGTTGTTGCAAACCTAGTGTACTTTGGTTCAGAGGGAACTGTAACACCTCACTCGAGAAGGTGGTTAAGGACTCTTGTCTATCTGAATTCTTGGCTCGTGTCGTCTAGACTTCTCTAAGGTTGTTACATGTAATCTGATATGCTGAAAGCGAATATCGAAGCTGCAGGCAAGAAGAAAGACAAACAATTGTAGTCTATCTACAGAAGCTTAATTTTCACAAAATTATGTACAAAAATGTTTTTACAATTCTCAATCAGATTTTGTAAGTTCTTTTCAAAGTCTCAAATCTTTTTACAGACAGCGAAAGACGGATGGATGAGGTGGGGAGGGATCACGTCTCTTCTCGGATTCAACAAGCAATCTGCTTCAACTCCCAACTCTAACTGATCTGAAACGCTCCACTCTCTAATTTTCGCACGACAGTCGTATATATAGTATGGTATGTGGATGGGATGGAAACTCTGTCCAGCCAATAAGATTTCGCCACGAAATCTCCACGAAATCCTAAGCCCCAGGTCCCTGGGTGGGCACCATTCCCATACCTGAAATCTGAATCACTCATTCTCACGATTTTCAAGGTCAGATGTCAATTCTGACATCCGACCTTGGGTTCATTTAAGGCCAGACAATGTTATAAGTGAAATTTCCTGTCATCAACTTTTAGCCGTAAAAAATATATTTCTCTGGTTTCAAACAATATCTATTTTGACATGAAATAAAAAATATATATTTATCTTCTCTATCTTAAATCCTTGGGTTATCTGGTGTCACCCAGGAATACAAAGCTACCTCAGCGTAGTTCTAACGCTCCTCAATGGGGGATTATATTACAAACTGATTGTTTTAGATTTATAGTTTACAGATTTTGATTTTAAAATTATATATATATATTTACTATAATAACTATTAAATATCTACAGACACTAGTGTATCATCTTTTCGGGAATCATCAGTGCAGGGTGTTAACGAAGCCACTCCTAATTCCGTTAGCAAGGAACAAATCAATTCGCCGACCGTTAACTGTTAATCATTTTTTAATGTTTTTAACGTCTGTCAGAGTGATCTAATCATTATATGATGATCTGCGCATACGAGCAAATTTGACCGATTTCATTTCATCTGTAAAGTGCTCAACGATAAGAAACGAGTTTCTTAAAGCGGCCGACATAATTATTTACTATATAATTATTAAATACCCACAGGCAGTAGTGTTTCATCCTTTCGGGAATCATCAGTGTAAGGTGTCATGATTAACACCGGTCGATAGATTCGAACCCGGCAACGGAGCAATTTCTGACTTCCTTAGCGAGGACCAAATCCATTCGTCCATCGTTAACCACGAGAAATACTGTTGAAATTTAAACATTTATTTTTAAATGCTGTTTAACGTCAGTCAGAGTGATCTAATCATTATATGATGATCCGCACTTAAGAGCTAAATTGACCGACTTTTTATTTCAACTGTAAAATTCTCAACGATAAGAAACGAGTTTCTTAAAGGGGCTGCCATTATTATTTACAGACAGTAGTGTTTCATCCTTTTGGGAATCATCAGTGGAGGGTGTCATGATTAACACCGGTCGATAGATTCGAACCCGGCAACGAAGCAATTTCTGACTTCATTAGCAAGGACCAAATCCATTCGGCCATCGTTAACCACGAGGAATACTGTTGAAATTTAAACATTTATTCTTTATTTTCGAATTAAATTCAGTAAATTATAAATTTAAAACAAATTTGTTTTTCGACAAGGAATGCAAAGATTTTCCAGAGGTGAAGCAAGGTTTAACAACGTTAATACAAGAGTGCTCAATATCGAAATAGAGCAAGATATACGTTTTTTTTTGTTTTTACATTAAATGTCGCCTCACATTCATGAGCATGTTCTGAACAACCAGTCACAAATAACTAGAGATCTCTTCAGGCGATATTAATAATCTTAATTGCGGACTCTACTTTTGCATTATTGTTATGGCTATGATCACAGTGTAGTATCTGTGTTATGTTGTGGCGCACTAGATTAGATTAATTCCTTTCTACTCAATAAACAGCAATGCGCTGTACTAAATTAATTCAAGCCTTCTTGGATGGATGTGGCAAGTGGGATTACTCAAGGCTGTTTTTGATTTTCATAAACGCTTTTACAGAGGCTGTTTGTTGTGACATTAAAATCTATGCAGACGACACTAAAATTTACACCAAGATGAACACAATTGCACATAGCTTGCAATTCCAGCAAAATATTGTCAATCTACTTCAGCTAAAGGTCTGAACGATTATTATTATTGATTTGTAAACTTTTGTTTAAAAGAAGAGAGAATGTTTTAAAGGAAAGGAATGTTTCGCTAAAATATTTATGTTCAAAATCTAACGGAGGAATTTTAACTTCGATTTAAGAACGTTTATGAATAAAATATTACTGAGATATCTATGTAATAAAATAGATTTAGGAATTCAAGTTTAATAAACAATTGACAATGGAATTTGCCTGGTAACAAAGAAAAAGTTTTGATGTATAGACTCGAGATGCAAGTAGGAGTCAGAGAACGAAGGAGGTTGACTTTGTCGGTCATGTTACTAAGAGATGATGGAAGAGCTAAAGGGAGAGAAAGCGTAGTAAAACAAAGGACAAGTCCTGTTGTTACTGCTACCCTTAAGGATTCTCGTATCCTCTCCACGCCTGTCTCTAATTAATTAGGGCAAGTCTTAGCTCCTGCTTGGAATCGTCACGTGCGACCAGCTTTTATTCAAGCCTTCAATTTTCACAGGGTCCATCTTATTCTTCTAACGGGACATCTTTAATGCTTTCCCAGCAAGTTACTCTTCTTGCGAAAAAATATTTATTGACTTAAAAAAATATATACAAAAAACAAATTATTAAAAAAGAAAATCTGTAAAACTTCTCAAAAATACCCGCGTACGTAATTGTTAGTTTGGTCCCCTCTCTAAAATTCTAATTTATTCTAAGCAAACAATTTCCAGTATCATCTTATTTTTTCCTAAATCATTTCAATTCTAATGTATATACCTAATAATGACTACGCATCCGGAGAAAAATCCCACGAAAGAAAAACGACACAAACAAATTCTACAACCATTTCGAAAATTAGAATAAATATCAACTGAACCTTTAACTCTTCCAAAACTTAAGAACTAGATGACCCCGTATTCAACCCAGTAATGTGTCTCTTTTTTAAACTGCTTAAATCTTATTTCTTTCTCTTTTTCCCAATTTTATTAATAGTAAATCCACCAGACTATCCATTCATGTGTAATCACCTTTTTCTTTACCATATTCCCTCTGCTTAACTTATTTTGTTTTCAAGTAAGATCTTTAACTTACTTGTTGTTTCATCAAATACTTCTGCATGCAAAATCCGATCCCGCATTTTGCTAATTCCTACCCTCTGATGAGAAGGAGAGTATTTCTTTGAAACTCCGCGGATTAAGGACTATCCATTTATCTAGTGTTTCCTTTTCAGATTAAATATGTTTTTAACTCATTTCAAAGTGTTTTTTAACATATTTTATAAACTGTTTGCTCATATTATAAGCTCTATTTCATATTTGGTTTTATCGAGCTTTTACATCTGGCTGAGATAACTTTATAAATATTAATTCTTTAATATTTATAATATACTTTAATTTTACCATCTTGGATCATTTTGGTAAATTCAATTGTAATTTTCATTTTATTTTATTTTATTTTATTATATATATATATATATATATATATATATATATATATATATATATATATATATATATATATATATATATATATATATATATATGTCGACTGTGAATGCGACGGTTGTAGGTTCGATCCACGGCTGGTGAAATGTGTATGTCTAGTCGCACTGATGAGTTGTGATACAACGGAACAGTACTTTATGTGGATGCCAATTAAAGCCTCCCCGTCTTTGGGTTGAGCACTTTGTAAATATATTTTCACCCGACGCGTATTTAAACTATTAAGCGAAGCCCACTATTAATTTGTTTGTAAACAAGCTGATGGTTAGAGCACTGTTGCGACGGACGAGTATGGATTTAATACACACTCGAGGAGAAATATTTACGGCACTGATTTGTGGCCTGTTGGTGAGAGTTGCCGAATGTCAATACCACGATTGTAATTTCGATCCACAGCTGGGGAAAGGTGTACTGTATGTAGATGTCAATATATATATATATATATATATATATATATATATATATATATATATATATATATATATATATATATGCTAGAGTGTGAGTTCCATTATAGAAACTTTGATTTAATTTGAATAAAATAAAATACGCATCAAGTGCGCTTGAAAGCCAAATCATAACGTAATATTAGGAAAATAAACAAATATTTTACTTGTTTGAAATTCATCACAAATATATTTCAGAGGCCAAACTCCATCCCTCAGTATAATGTTTTCCTTTTTTTTTCTTTTCTTCTTTCTTGCAATGTTGTAATGATATATAAATACATTTTCTAAACAGCAGGTGGATGACTATATATATATATATATATATATATATATATATATATATATTTATATTATATATATAATATATATACATATATATACATATACATATATATATACTTTCAATTTGTCTTTAGATAAGCAGTAATTTGTTGCTACACAGTCATGAGCATGTTTCGGTTTTCTAGTGTTCAGTAACTAGAGACCTCATCAGGAAACAACGCTTATATTCAAAAGTGGAATTCATAATGAAATACGAAAATCAACTTTGAATTTCGCTTTTGAATATAAACGTTGTTGCCTAAAGAGGGCTCTAATTACCAAATAGTAGGAGACCGAAACATGCTCATGACTGTGTAGCAACAAATTACTGCTTATGTAAAGACAAATTGAAAGTGTAACTTGCTTTACTTCCGCGGTGAGCACTCTTGTATTAACCTCGTTATTAACCTGGTTAGCTTACCTTTGCATATATATATATATATATATATATATATATATATATATATATATATATATATATATATATATATATATATATATATTAGTGTTGAAACGATTAATCGAAATCAGAACCGATTTCGGAATCGGGAAATTTGTGCCCATTTTCAGATGCCAAAAACGATTCTTTTAATATTTTTTTATCATATTTGTTTTTTTTAGAAACAAAATCTTTCACAACTGGTAGAAATGTTAAAATAATAAAGTCCAGCACAAGTGTATTTTTTTTTTTACGTTTGTGAAAAAATCATGTGTTTTTACGATTAGAGGAGGGAAATAACGACTCTATAGTTAAATATTTAAAGATTTATAAAGAATCGGAATTGGAATCATTAATTGTATCGGAATCGGGAATTTAGTACGGAATCGGTAATTATATTGGTATCGGGAAAAATATTGGAATCTTTCCATCGTTATATATAATTATTACAGTAATAATTTATTTTTAATACCTACAGATACTAGTGTTTCATCCTTTCGGGAATCATCAGTGCATGGTGACACGATTATTACCGGTCGGGAGGTGCGAATATCACCCACTCAAAATTGAGAACTGAGTTTCTTAAAGGGGCTGACATAATTATTACAATAATAATTTTATAATACCTACAGATGGTAATCATCAGTGCAGGGCGACACGATTAATACCGGTCGGGAAATTCGAACCAGGCCACAAAACCAGATACACACACACACACGCAGACACACACAAACACACACACACAAACTAGCTATTTATCTATCTATCTATCTATCTATCTATCTATCTATCTATCTATCTACACACACACACACACACACACACACACACACACACACACACACACACACACACACACACACATATATATATATATATATATATATATTGTTAGGGAGACTCCCACTAATTAACATAGGTGGGTGAGTGAGGTATGTAAAGGTGTCAATCACCAATACCGGGGGAGTTTTGCAACGACCGCCAAATAGACAAGACGCTTATGCTGCCTCCAGTAAGTCATGCAACACGCCACCTGCCGGAATATCTCCAACTGAAGTATATTTGAAGACATGTAAATATGTATATAACTTTACTGCCTAATATATTATTGTATACCTTTACTTTCGTGTTCTTGTTAATTATTTGTGCAGACACAACACACACACACACACACACACACACACACACACACACACACACACACACACACACATATATATATATATATTTACTATAATTATAAAATACCTACAGACACTAGTGTTTCATCCTTTCGGGAATCTTGACTGCAGGGTGTCACGATTAACACTAGTCGACAGGTTCGAACTCGGCAACACAAGCCATCTCTGGCTTGATTAGCAAAAACCGTATCCAACCGGCTACCATTAAACGCGTGAAATAACGTTGAAATAAAGCATTTTATATTTAAATGTTTTTTTACGTAAGTCAGAGTGATCTAATCATTATACGATGATCTCCGCATAAGAGCTAAATTGACCGACTAAATTCAACTGAGAGTGTTCAACGGTAAGAAATGATTTTCTTAAATGGGCTGACATAATATATGTGTGTATGTGTGAGTGAGTGTGTGTGTGTGTGTGAACAAATAATTAATAAAATATATTAAAGACACGTGAAAATAACGAGACAGAAGAACAAGGGAAACTATTAACAGTGGTTGTCGCAAAATGAGTTTTATTGTGAATATTTTTGCGCAGAAGAAGGGATCAGATTGGAGCTCGGTCGAGCACTTGCCATGAAAATAACGATAGAGCAGAGAAAAGTTAGTAATGGATATTTTGAAACCCTCGCTTTACTCTAAATTTAAGACGTATTCACGTTTACAAGGGCTATCCATTATTTCTTTAAACCGAAATGAGCCTAATCACGGACTCCAAATTAATTACAATAGAAAAATTATTATTTATTTATTTATTTATTTTTTTGTCAGTGGGCCATCAATAGTTTACCATATCCCTGTCATTTTAGAAACTTCAACTTTTTGGCGACTGTCCAAAATTATAAAAGACCAACTCGAAAAGACTTCAACTTTAAAAATCTGCAAACGATAAGTGCCCGAACACCTCTGCCATGTTTTTATAACAGCCGTAGAGATATCTCCGGACAGTGTCCGTCCTACTTCCTTGCAACCCGTGACAAACCCATTTCGTTAAGCGTCGAGTGTTTCCAAAACCATTTGAACTGGCCGGTCACGTTTAGGGGGCACGATCTTTCCATAGCCGGGTAGCGAATCTGATTACTGACGTCAAGAAGGTCGTGACTTGACCTTTAAAAATCTTAACCCGCCGCGTGTGTCTCCGGACATTTACGCTCTGCCAGATGACCCCATCGAACCTTATTCGGTCGGACTCGAGTGGGTCAAAGAAGACAGTGTCTGTTTAGCTGACAAGATATCGTGACGATGGAGTTTGCAAGTGAAGATTGCGTATTGATTTTTTTAATGTAAGATTTAAAAAAAAAAATGATTGTCGGTCATTACGTGACTTCGTCCGCATGTTAGTTTATATATATCAGATAGACCGTTGTCACACTTCTGTGTTTTTGCCACATCTGAAGAGGTGACACCCAGAGCACACTTATCGGATAGCGAATGGGGCGGAGGGGAGCACTCTTAAAGAGGTGAGAGCCAAAAAGCGGAAATTAAGAAATCACGTCATTTCCGTCGAAGAGCAGCTTGCCAACCGACGAGAACAAATTAGATAAGGCCCCAATTATTAGAAACACCCCTGGGGGAGAAAGGCTTTGAGGAACCATCGGAAGTTCCCTTCGAAGTAATCTCCTCCAGTTGCAACCCACTTATTGTACCGTTCCAACAATTTCCGGAAGGCTCCAGAGAAGTCCTCTTGTGTGAACGTATCAATGACCCTCGATACAGCCTCTTTCATAACGAGTATTCCTTGAGCTAAGGGAGTAACCATAGATCACAGCGAGCAAGTTTTAAGGAGGCCCTTGGTGTCTATCTTGGTCAAATAGTGTGTGACTATTACATTTGCACAAATCTTCTGCATCTTCAGTCCTTCGCAAATTATTATTCGAGCAATTCTGTATTTGGCCAATCAATTCTGGTGTTCTG
>NC_136526.1:4144847-4159847 GCF_053919585.1 Euprymna scolopes | reverse complement strand
GTTGGCCAATCAGCTTTCTAGTATCCACCGCGCCCCTTCCTATCAGCCAATGGGCATGCATTTTATCAAACAAAGGATCTGTTTTAGAACTAGGTTAGTGGTTTTAGGTGGCCGTTCTCCTTTTTTTTATACATATAAATATACCTATGTGTACACAATAATGCACATATATATATACATATATACATATATATATACATATATGTGTGTGATCGTTTATGTATATTCATGTTTATTCAATTTATTTATTTGTTTGTTTTCTATTGTTATTGTTAGTTTTAAAGCTATTTTGTATCGCTATCCTATGTAGTTTTATATATATATATATATATATATATATATATATATATATATATATATATATATATATATATGTAGTAGAGATTTAGAAGGCTGTCACAATGTGAGGAATGAAATATAGTCGTTGTAGGTAAGAGAAGACGAGAACAAGTGGCGATTTACAAATCAATAAGCACATACATATATTTTATACTATATGGAAAAATGCGCGCATGAAAAGTAATATTCTTAAGATTTTATTAAACCTGGAAAAGTAAAGGACAAGAAATTCAACCTGGAAAAGTAAAGAACAAGATATTCTAGTAAAGTAAAAAATAAGAATTTTTTAGACTTAAAATATTGCAGCTAAAAATAAAATTTGAATATTGATAAATATTTTATTTATTATTTGCATATACTGTTGTTTATTGTTGAGTTAGAAACGGTGTCAGTCGCTGGATTGAACTTATTTTCCCCCCTATTATTTGCATATATTTATGTAGTGAAAATTGTTTGAATAAAATTAATGCATTAGTTAGTTAGAAGATGGAATTAATAATTTTATAATTCACATAAAAATGAATTAAATGATCCTAATTATGATATAATAAAAAAAACGCTCAAGGTCCCTGTGGTTACGTGGTAAAACACAAGACTACCTATCGAGCCTTTGTAGGTTCGATCCTTGTCAATAAAGTCTAGCTATACTGATGAGGAGTAAATTCCGAAACATGCATATATATATAGATGACTTACTTTTATGCACGTAGTAATTATGAATTATATATATATATATATATATATATATATATATATATATATATATATATGTAGTAGAGATTTAGAAGGTTATTACAATGCGAGGAATGAAATATATGATTGATATGTAGTTTGCTTGAAGCATTGTGTAGGATAGGTATATAGTAGAGATTTAGAAGGCTGTCACAATGCGAGGAATGAAATATAGTCGTTGTTGGTAAGAGAAGACGAAAACAAGTGGCGATTTACAAATCCATAAGTACATACATATATTTTATATATACATATGGTAAGCGTAATAAATCGATTCAAAGCATGCTAGATGATGGAGCGGATGTTGGATAGCTACCTAACTTCCGCTCCATCATCTAGCATTTGAAAAGGGAATTTTTCCGAAATTAATAATGGAATTTGTCGCAGACATAACAAGTAAGACATTTTACCAATACAACTGAATATATATATATATATATATATATATATATATATATATATATATATATATATAGTATAAAGAAGCTGTGAATAAAAACATGCAAAAATAAAGAATGCAGTTTAAATTCCCAGAAGGAAAAAAATATTAACTTTAACCTATCGCAGACTACGCACCTACTTAATCCGACTTCTAAATGCTTTTGGTTAGGGACTTTTTTTACCTGGCATCTTCTCTCCTCTTCTGATGAGAAGCATTAGGCTTCGAAATACCATGGTATTAAGAGTTCTCACCTTACTTACACTCCTAATTGATTTATACACCTATTAGATGATGAGAAGCATTTTTCTAAAATAAAATAGCTAAGATTATATATATATATATATATATATATATATATATATATATATATATATTAAGTAATGTGATTTATAATTTAAAAGTTTTAAAATTTTAAAAATTTAAAAATCAAAATTTAATTAAATTAAAAATCAGTTTCATTATTCTAATCTCCTTTAAATTATATATATATATATATATATAACCCAAAGAAGCTTTGAATAAAAAAAATGCAAAAATAAAAATATAAAATCCAGTTTAAATTCCCGGAAGGGGAAAAAATAAAATATTAACTTTAACCTATCGCAGACTTAGCACCTACATAATCCGACTTCTAAAAAGTTTATGATGACAAAAAGAGAATTCATTTATATAAGGATGAAAAAAAAAAGGTATTAACTAAAATTGTTAAATAGAAACAGACTTAGCACTTGCATAAGCCGATTTCGCAAGTCTTCAATTTTAAAATAGAATTAAAGAGAAAAGCTTAACTAAAATTTTGTAAATAGAAAATTATATATATATATATATATATATATATATATATATATATATATATATATGCATTTTCTTCGTCAACAGTAGAACAATTACTTCCATTCTGTAAATCTCCAATGAAACGTCATCATGACGATCAAGTCATTTCAATTTGCCTGAAGAGAACTCAGTAGTTAAAATCAAGTTACACCAGGGGCAGATAACTATTTCCTTTATTGGTGCGTGTTAAAAGGAGTCGCCGTTCTAGCACGTCCGAGGAGATCGTTGCTTTTACGCGTGTTCATCAATAGTTCACAAGAGAGATTCCAATTGGTTTCTTATTGTTTTTTAATTCTGATGTGCTGATGGGCGGGGCTTTTAGATTTTATTTTTGTCGAGTTACCGGTGAGAGTTCACGGTGTCTGAATTCACGGAACTACATTGAAGAAAGAAGAGGAGGGAAAGGAAAAAGGAAGGAAGAGATAGATAGAGAAATACAAAGATAGATAGATAGATAGATAGATAGATAGATAGATACAAAGATACAGAGAGATAAATAGATAGATAGGTATATAGATACGGCGAAAGATTAAAAAGTAGTTTAAGAGAGAGAGAGAGAGAGAGAGAGAAAGAGAGAGAGAGAGAATATAATTTAATATATAGAAGCAGATAAAAGAGTAATATAAATATACCTTCGAATAAAGAAACTGTTTTTGAAACACGTTGAGATGCAAATATTTTATTGAAAAAGAGAAAAAATCATTTAAATATACTTTAGCAACGTGTGGTCGGGCATTGTCGTGGAGGAGAATTGAGCCTTTTCTGTTGACTGATGCTGGGTGTTGTTGTCGAAGTTTCTGATGCATTGTCGTGGGGGAGAACCGGGCCTTTTCTGTTGACTAATGCTGGGTGTTGTTGTCGAAGTTTCTGGTGCATTTCAGCCATTTGTTGACAGTACTTCCCCGCCGTAATGGTTTCGCATAAATAGATAGATAGACAGATAGATAGATAGATACATACATACATACATACATACATACATACATACATACATACATACATACATACATACATACAGCGAAAGATTTACATGCAGATAATGAGAGAGATACAGACTGAATATATTTATATATAGAGAGAAGCATATAAAACGGTAATCTACGAACACATCATCATAGCTGGACTGTTCTAGGGTGCGTACCTCCGTCCATATGTGAAAAAAATCTCCCGCTCAGGTCAGCAATTGGCCTCTGACCTAATCGAAACTGTTGGTCATGATCGTCTGTTCCGTGTCGATTCTGCTGAAAATCAAATAGTTTTGCATGCAGGCCAGGAAAAAAAGACAGACTCAGAATTTCTAAGTTACAAGCTTTTACATATATACATCGTTCAGTTCGATCACACCAGAAAACGTCATGCATATTTGCTATGGTCGAGTGCGTAAACGGTTGTGTTACCAGTTGCTAGATTATTTTTGTGTTATTTTGTATCGTTTTTAAACTTATGTTGATATTTTGCTGATTTTCTTTTTTACGATAATTGAAATCGGTTGTTGGTATCTCCAACCTTGAAGATCTGGGAAATATTTTCCTAAGAAAAATCGCACTTACTTTTGGATGGAACCAAATAAACAAATATGATTTATTTATTATTTTTACTTATAAAACAGTACGGATATTATTTATTTATTTATTTATTTATTTATTTATTTGAAGCATATATAGATGTATTACAATAGTTTAAGCTTAACCATATCACTTTTCATGCTCGCATTTTTCTATTGTAATCCATGATTTTCCAGGCGCCTAGTAAGTTCACTTGTCCTTTGTTTAATTTCGATCTTATTTTTTTGCCCCCATAAACATAACATACACATATGGAATAACAATGTACGGCACTCGTCTGCTTTCAATAAAATCCCCTCAATTATCTCCATTTCATTCTGTTTGTTTTACTTGTTACTTCTGTTTTCGCGACAGCAGTGAATTAGTAGCAACAGTAGTGGTTGCTATGGAAATCAGTCATAAAAAACATCGCTCACCTATTATGTTTTTTTATATAGTTTTGAACACTAGTAAATTCATCATAATTTTTGTTTTACTGAACGAAATCGAACATTTTTTTTCACAACGTAGCTGAGACGGTGATCTATAAACTTTAATAATTCTTAAATTATATATATATATATATACATATATATATATATATATATACATTTTTTTTACTATAATAATTAAATACCCACAGACGCTAGTGTTTCATCCTTTTGGGAATCTTCTGTGCCAGGTGTCACGATTAACACCAGTCGACAGATTCGAACCCGGCAATACGAGCAATCTCTGGCTCGATTAGCAAAGACCGTATCCAATCGACTACAATTGAATTTAAATATTTTAATTTTAAATATTCTTTACGTCAATCAAAGTGATCTAATCGTTATACGATGATCTATGCATAAGAGCTAAATTAACCGACTTTAATTCAACTAAAAGTGCTCAACGATAAGAAACGAGTTTCTTAAAGGGGCTGTCATCATTATTTATTTTTTTTACTATAATAATTAAATACCTACAGACACTAGTGTTTCATCCTTTCGGGAATCTTCAGTACAGGGTGTCACGATTAACACCAGTCGAACGATTCGAACCCGGCAACACGAACCATCTCTGGCTCGAATAGCAAAGACCATATCAAATCGATCGTATCCAATATATATATATATATATATATATATATATATATATATATATATATATATATATATATATATATATATATATATATATATATATACTAGCATGGGTGCCCAGTGTTTGGAGGTGTGTGTTGAGCAAAAAAAAAAATGTGGTAGTAGGAAGGGAAGCTCGAACCCGTACCACGAAGGAGGAATAGACCGGGGGAAAAACGTGACGTCTTTGCTGTTACGACCACCGCCAAAACGGAAGTGATGTAGGTTTAAATTAATTAATCGAAAAGAGAGGATGACTTTGGAAAATATCGGCAAAAAAAGCGACCCATCCCTGTTGAGGGTAAAGGAATTTATGGTTTCGGCTATTTTTCGATATTTGTCGTCTGAAGGGTCGATCTTCAAAACGATACTGATCTTGTGAAAATCCGTCGCCTGTGTCGAAAGTTTTAGGCAGACATGCAAACAGACATACATACATTTATATATCTGTAGCTCAAATTTTCGATCCAGACCAATTAAAAAGCTTGCCCTATTTCTGAATACCTTTATGTAAAATTTCAAATGTTTAGACCAGAAACTGTCTGAGTAATTTGGTAGAGACCGCAGAGGTCAATTTCTTTTTTACTTTGACCCCTATTATTACGCCTTAAAATTTATTGTTTTGGGCTCAAATCAAGTTATTAAGTTAGATCCATGTCCAAAGAACCTATATCTAAAATGTCAATTGTTTACACCAAAAATTGGCTGAGAAGTTTGGTAGAGTTTGCAAAGGTCAAAGCGTTGAACTTTGACCCCTAAACAGCCAAATGTCTAGCCGAAAACCGATTACAAAGATTTTCCCAAATCTCCATACCCCGTATATCAAATTTCGAGTCTGTAGACTGAAAATTGACAGAGAGTTATTGTGTAGGGAAATACACACACACACACACACTTTTATATATATATACATATATAATTTCGTATATATATACATATATATAAATATATATATATATATATATATATATATATATATATATATATATATATATATATATATACAAAACCGATTGGCGCGAACTGAGCAATAGTTTTCTGAATCTTACGAGTAATACATTTTTTTAAATATTGCTTTGCTAATCTAAAATGAAAAGAAAAAATGCAGTTATTGATAATTCTGAAATGAAACGTTATAAAGATTACGAATGAATCGCCACTTTCATTCCTTGATGAAAAAGCATTTATTTTATATTATTGAATTAAGAAAGGATATACGAATATTGCGAACACCTGCCGGAGAGGATTTGTAGATGCGTCCACCAGTCTATATAAGACGGTATTATAGGTTGGTACCTTAAAAATATCAATTTCATCGCTAAACGTCTTTTATTTCGGATTTGGTCTGTCACGCTTACGTCTAAAATATCATTTGATATATAATCTATTCCGGATTTCGCCAACATGTTGGAAATTGTAGTTTTGCTGTGCAGGTTGGTTAGTGCAAAAAGAGTTCAAATGGTTATAGTTGACATATGCCAAACGCTCGCAAGAAAACCATGTATAAAAAAAGAAAGAGAAAAAACATATGCGAGTGCAGTCTGGCTTCTTATTTTGGGCGAGACAGACGTGTGTGCCCAGCTTCCGATTTTGGATGAGTAACGCAGAAAGGGTCGAAGAAAGAAACGCAAGAAAATTTGAGACGACAATGCGATGGCTTCCCACCCCCATTCACTCGTAGACCAACAAAGAATCCATACCAGAATATCGGCGTTATATTTTCGTCAGATGTTTCTTTTCAGCATCGACCAGTGACGGGAAGAATCGCATTCCCAAAGAGGAGACCAAGATAAGAAACAGAAAAAAAAGGTATGGTAATTTCATCACAGTATATATACACACACTAGAGGTGACACGACCACATACATAGACATTAATAGGCATGCATACATAGACAGATGATCACGGCTGCGCATAATGCATACATACATGCATACATACATATACATACATACATACATGATGATTGCAACGTCTCTTGTCAGACGAGTGCCACTCCCTCAGACATTTAAAATTCATGAGCCCAAATGTCTGAGAGAGTATCTATACAAAGATGATGTTACAGAGTCTTATCTTTGTACGACAGCTAAGCCTCTCTCTCGGTTCAAAATGTTGAGATCCAGCAACAAGCAAGAGCAAGATAGCCAGCAACAAATTAAACTGCAGACCAGCTTAATGCGGGTACTGGTCTCCCGCTTTATGGTTTTTTAAATCAGAGATTTGCTTCTCTTAGAAAGGTTGCCTTCACCACGGCTTGCGGGAGCCCTCTCCACCCTAATACACACATACACACACACACACACAAATATACACGGTGCTAGTTGGCCGTTGACCCAGAAAAGGAGTTCATTCGCCCTTTGGAAGGTCTTGTTTTTAATCCTTCAGGGAGACTAGCCGCCCTCCTCACCAAACAAGTCTGGTGGGGGAACCAGTTTGGTCGCCGGTGACCCGACCATGAGGCAGGTAGTAATGGGTTACATGGTACCAGTAGCATATGACATGACCTGACATAAACATACATACATACATACATACATACATACATATATACATACATACATACATTCAGACACGCTCGAATTATAATAATAATGATGAGATTAATAATAATTAATAATAATAAATAAAAAATCTCCTGACAGAAAAAACTGGGTCTAATAAAATCAAAAACTTTTCCACACCACTAAACAGACAACATGTAGCTACATTTAGGAGAAACCCATGCTTTTGTAGAGGAAGTCGTGTTTTTCCTTAGTTATTATGTTGTACATCAAGAAATGTGATGCTACCTGGAATCTGAGTGACAACAAGTCTCTTATGATTTCTAGCACTCTCCACATCTGTCAATAAGTTTTGCAGATTATTTTGCGCTATTATAACAGCAGTTTACCATTGCTTCTAAATGGTTTTAAGTGGCAATAAGATTTCAGTACTCTCGGATATTTCCAATGGAGATCTAGTTGTGGCGTAGTCGTCACATGTCAGCAGTTGAGACCCACACGTCGTATGCGAACGTTCGCAAGGAAACAAAGATAAGGAAACACTTCGACTCACTTAGGTATGGTACATACAGCGCCTAGCATTCCCAAATGGTCACTTATATAGTACTGGCCATATATATATATATATATATATATATATATATATATATATATATATATATATATATATATATATATATATATATATATCGCAATTAGGAAGGGAAGACTTTTATGATTAAAAGTAAATTTGTATATATATATATATATATATATATATATATATATATATATTCCTTTAATCTTCTCTCCAAAAAGGGGGGGAAAGGGGAACAAGAGAGGAAATAAAGAGAAATGGGGGAGCCAGCTGACCGGTTTCGACCCTCGCTTCTCAAAGCTGTATCGAGGGAATTTTTAAAACAAAGAATGAAAAAGCGATTAAAAGTGCGTTTTATTCAATTTACGGGGAGAAAAAAAAAGTGGGGAAACGATTAAAATAAAACAGCGTTATGGTCGAATACCCTAGAGATTAATCACGTTCAAACCCAGGAGGCATTCCCTTTGCTTGCAAAGGGAAGGTTTTCTAAGTCGAACGTGAATAGTCTTCAAGATGTTAAGGTGATATAATGAATGATCACGACTAAGAATAGAAAAAGAGTCCGTGCTAAAGTTCGCTGCACAAGACGGGGTTTTAAGTAAATGATCAGTAATTGAAGACCCGTATGTGTTAGTAACAACGTCCGTTGCCCGGTAGGTTCCATTCCTAATTTTACTGGGTACATGCCGTTGGATTCTTCCATCTAATCTTAATGTCGTTCGATCCAAGTAGTTGACACCGCAACCACATTCAAAATTGTAAATAGCGTTACTATTATGGTGGTGGGGGGTAGAACGTCTTTTCGAGAAGATGGTAATAAAGTTCTTTTAGAGAACACAACACGCACATTGGCAGCAAAATAACATCCATGAACTGCTGAACTTATTTGTTTGGCAAATTTCTCACTTACTGTACCCAACCAAGGCAAACGAAGATAAATTGGACATTTGGCCACTATACTCTCTTTAATTCGAGAGAATTCAGCCAATTTCTTTTGAATAACTAACCTAATCACATCTAGTGGGTACCCGTTTTTGGATAAATTATCCGTAATTGTTTCCATTTGGCCACTGTATTCTCTTTAATTCGAGAGAAACTGCAAAAGTATTTATCTAAGATAGCTGGGACGGTCGGCGGAGCCAGGTCGTAAAGTACGCTTAAATATGATATTTTAATTCCTGCAAATTTCGTATATATTATTATATAGTTAATGTTGTATTGATTTTTCTATATTATAAAGTTGTGATTTCAAAAATAAAAAAAAATATATCCATATGACTGGGGTGCATCAGCTTGAACCGAAACAAAAACTTTTTAGCAATTCAGACCGGCTTTTCTCGGGCCCTTTGTACTGTTCATAACTTTTTGTGCATATATATATATATATATATATATATATATATATATATATATATATATATATATTTATATTTCTTTTCAAGGGAAATAAGGTAAAAAAAAAAACGATAAAAGTGCTCGATATGTTAATAGACCGGTATATAATTTTTTAATTTTTTATTGAGCCCATAATAAATTTACATTACTGTTTCCATTGGATTTTCACCCCAGGAGATGAGGTAGAGTACCAATTTCATCGGAATTTATAGGTGGACTGAAATTTAAACTTACAGAAATGGATAGAAAGTTATTGGGGGGTTATTAAATAGAGAGGGAGGTCGTGTGGTAGTGTGAGGAGGTTTTATAGTAGAATTTCAGTTGTGAAACGACGCTAAAGAGCTTCTATTAGATACGTTTATAAACAAGAAAAAAGAAAGAAAGAAAAGTAGACGTTAAAGTTTTAAAAAATACTTAGGGGGAGTAGTGGGAGTAGAGTTTTTTTGCGTCATGGTATCTGTAGTTGTGTAAGAGGGAGTGGGAGTAAGTGATCAGTAGCCACCGTAGCAATTGGTAAATATTGTCACCATGGCAACGTATTTTTTATGAGGACGCCGGATTTTAGATTCTTTGGAGGTGTTATTGATATCTGCATAAAATTAAATCATATAATTATATAATTCGATGGATGCGGATGCTGGGGGTGGGAAGGGTATATATATATATATATATATATATATATATATATATATATATATATATATATATATATATTAAAAAGTTTGACTCATGGTCAGGTAACCTACATCTCAAATTTCAAGTGTTTAGACCAAAAATTGGCGGAGGAGTTTGGTAGAGATTGCAACTCTATGAACTTTGACTTTTTGGAAGCAGAAATTTCGCCCCAAAACTGATTAAAAAGCTTAATGTATGTAAAATTTCAAATATTTTGACTAAAAATTTACTAAGAAATTTGGTAGAGACCGCAAAGGTCAAAATTTTTTGTAACTCTGACCCCAATTTTGACATCTTAACATTTATTGTTTTGGACTCAATTCAAATCAAAAAGTTTGATCCATGTCCAAGTTACCTATATCTAAGATTTTAAGTGTGAGGACCCAAAATTGGCGGAGGATTTTGGTAAAGTTTTCAAAAGTCAAATCGTTTAACTTTGACTCCTTGACGGCCAAATTTCTGGCCGAAAACCGATTAAAAAGTTTTTTCCAAAAGCTCAATACCCCGCCCCTTATGTCAAATCTTGAGTCTGTAGACTGAAAATTGACAGAGTAGTTTTGTAGGGAAATGTACACACATAGACACAAACCTACAGACGATTTTACTTATATATATATATATATATATATATATATATATATATATATATATATATATATATATATATATATATAAGTAAATTCCTGGTACAGCAAAATGGAAGGAGAAATTTCAGAGGAAACATAATTTAATTTAATTTTTTTAATTTAATTGTTTTTTTTTTTTTTTTTTGGTATTTAAATTAAATTATGTTTCCTTTGAAATATATATATATATATATATATATATATATATATATATATATATATATATATATATTACAAAAGAGCTACCACATGTCAACGCCCTAAGGCCACTCGAGGATAACATTGTGTCCAATAGTAGTTGAAACAGTAGCATAGTATTTGTTTGGTATGGAAATTTGGCTTAATTAGATCGTTTGCAAGGATAGTTCAATAAGAACCTATTTACGTTAGACTTGAAGACAACGATATTGTAGTCAGCTGGCCAGGGGAATAGTATTCCACAGACGGGCACTTCTGGAAAGAAGCTTTGTACATACATATATATATATATATATATATATATATATATATATATATATATATGTGTGTGTGTGTGTGTGTGTGTGTGTGTGTGTGGGTGTGTGTGTGTTTGTGTGGGTGTGTTTGTGTGTATGTGTGTTTGTGTGTATGATTATACATATATACGCATGCACATATATATTTCGGGAAGTAAGACCCAACTATGCACATTTGAAAGTTAAATACACGCCTGACGAAGGGAAGACTTCCAGAAATATTGCATTGCAGTATAAATGGGGTAAGTAAAAACATATTACGTAAAATATTGTAAAAAAAAATATTCATATATAATTATCACCGTTTCGTCTTTATTGCGAGACTTCCTCAATTAATTAAATGAAATTAAGAAAATAAAACACCAATACAAATATTTGCAAATATATTTTTGATGTAATGAAATCTATAACCTTGTTCCATTTCAGAAAAAGCTTGGTGAAAGTAATATTTTTATAACGTCATATAGTCATTAATATATTTAAAAAGATATGATGCAATTCATATTCTCTTTGGCACAAATATGTCCGTTATAATTCAAATATCGATGTGTAATTGAAATGAAATGAGTGTATTTTTGTCATGTGAGGTATATTATGATTATATGTGTGTTAATTATTATAGGAGTTTTTTTTTATAGGGTGATAGAGTTGACCTGTGTTTTAAATTAAATTATGGTCTTTTAATAGAAGTTTACTTATTAATGAAACTCTGACGTTATTTTATTGAATTCGTGATTGAATCGGGAGTAAAATCGGGTATAACTATGGGTTAGTCGCCCAACGGTTACACGAAAGTATTCTTTAAAGAGCGAAGAAATACCTGAAATTTGGGGTGGTTTTTTTCTAGGCTACTTCTCTAATCTGTAAGGATGACTTCTTGAAGTTGGATTCCGACTGGAAAGGTGGCAGAACTTGTTTTACTGTTGAAGCAAATTAAACAACATGCAACACAGATTGTAATATATATATAAAAGAATCTTAGCTATTTTATTTTACAAAAATATTTCAATACTAGCAGGACCTGTGGAAATTCCACGGCAGCATCTTTCATATGTAATACATTACTGCTGGGAATACTGTGTACATTCAGCGCGAATAGAGACCCCGCCATATTATTGCAGCCCTTTTGTTAAAACTGTAAACGTATTTATCTAAGTAATCTGGTCAGAATATATCTGATTATTACGGTTTATCTCCAATATCCTTATAGGAGTTTGTGACATATTTCCATTGTATGGACACCCGGCGCGAACGGAAACCCCACAATATCATTAAACCTAAACGTAGACTCTATTAACAAAACTTCTTTCTTAGAACTGCACGCCTGTGGAACTCTCTTCCATTTTCCCTGTTTTCCAGCTGACTACAATTTGGTAGTCTTCAAGTCCAACGTAAACAAATTCTTGATGAACCGGCATAATAAAATTTACCAAATTTCCACTACTAACTAATACGATACGATACTAATCACTACGATATTATCCCATTGACTACTGTACACTCAACATCTCTTATCCTCGAGTGGCCTCCGGGCCTTGATAGGTGGTGAAAAAAAACAACAAAAAAAAACTGGAATTGGGTGTGGCTTTTTCTGGGCTGCGTCTCCCTTCTGTAAGTTGGGTCTTGGTTGGGAAGGTTTAATGTTAAAGCAGATCAAACAACACGCAAAATACACACACACACACACACACACACACACACACACACATACATATATATATATATATATATATATATATATATATATATATAATGAAAATTACAATTAAATTTACCAAAATGATCCAAGATGGTAAAATTAAAGTATATTATAAATATTAAATAATTAATATTTATAAAATTATCTCAGCCAGATGTAAAAGCTCGATAAAACCAAATAGGAGATAGAGCTTATAATATGAGCAAACAGTTAATAAAACATGTTAAAAAACACTTTGAAATGAGTTAAAAACATATTTAATCTGAAAAGGAAACACTAGATAAATGGATAGTCCTTAATTCGCGGAGTTTCGAAGAAATACTTTCCTTCTCATCAGAGGGTAGGAATTAGCAAAATGCGGGATCGGATTTTGCATTCAAAAGTATTTGATGAAACAACAAGTAAGTCAAAGATCTTACTTGAAAACAAAAAAAGTGAAGCAGAGGGAATATGGTGAAGAAAAAGGTGATTACACATGAATGGATAGTCTGGTGGAAGATAAATAATCCAGTGACGGTAAAATCCAAATGTATATATATATATATATATATATATATATATATATATATATATATATATATATATATATATATATATATATATATATATATATATATATATATTATTGAGGAGGTGGTATTATCCACTGGAGGGCCATGTATTTAACAGCTGCGTTGTCTTTAAATCTCAGAAACAGCTACATGGTAAGCAGCTGATGATCCTCGTTTTCAATTTACAAAATTTTAGTTAAGGTTTAATCTTTTCATCATTATTTAGTTAAATTCTGTTTTAAAATTGAAGACTTTTGCGAAATCGGCTTATGCAAATACTAAGTTTTTTTCTATTTAACAATTTTAGTTCAGGCCATTTTTTTCATCCTTATATAAATGAATTTTCTTTCTGTCATTATAAACATTTTAGAAGTCGAATTATGTATGTGCTAAATCTGCGATAGGTTAAAGTTAAAATATTTTTTTCCATCCGAGAATTTAAACTGGATTTTATATATATACATATTTGAATAGTTAAGTCGCTGCCTGATGATATCTGTTGCTTGATTGAAACAAATGGCTGTTTGTAGCAGCGGGATGTAAACATGTTTATATAACAATAAACAAGTATATATATATATATTCACAGGAAACATGAGTTGGAACAATTAAATTGAAGGCATTGCAAGAGCCGCTGCAAGAAAGGTGGGCTCTCTCTACCGTGCTAGACAACTAATAACACCCGAAATATCCTGTACCTCTATAAGGCCACCATTCGCCCATGTATGAAGTATTGCTGTCACATTTGGGCTGGTGCATCTGCTACTAGTCTCTCGCTCCTTGACAAGGTTCAAAAGAGAGTCGCAAACCTGATAGACCCTGAACTGGCATCTAAGCTTCAGCCTCTGTCCCATCGACGAAATGTTGCATCCCTCTGCCTGTTCTACAAGTATTTTAGTGGTGAATGCTCTGACGAACTGCAATCACTTGTGCCCTCACGATGTAGACACTCTCGACAAACCCGACTGGCTGCTAAATCCCACCCCCACACTGTAGAGATCCGAAAATGTAAAAGATCTTTCTACTCCAATAGTTTCTTCCCCAAAACCGCTAGACTTTGGAATTCCATTTCAAGTCCCTGCTTCCCCAACAGTACTGACGTGCAGAAGTTCAAGTGTAACGTGAACCGACATCTTGCTGTCCAAATTCCTTACATAGTACCCCAGTAGTTGTTGCCTCTGATAGTAGCCCCCTACACCAAAGTGGCAATTTGCCTTGTTTGGGATGAAAATGTAAAACAATATATATATATATATATATATATATATATATATATATATATATATATATATATATATATTTTACCATCTTGGATCATTTTGGTAAATTTAATTGTAATTTTTATTTTATATATATATATATATATATATATATATATATATATATATATATATATAATAATCTTAGCTATTTTATTTTACAAAAATGCTTCTCATCATCTAATAAGCTTATAAATCAATTAGGAGT
>NC_136526.1:4109847-4137347 GCF_053919585.1 Euprymna scolopes | reverse complement strand
GTTTCTAGATTTTTAACCGAGTCGTCTATTTAATCTGTTAAATAGAGTTTCAAGTTCTTGACGAATGTTTATAAGACAATTAGTTGTTTAAAATAAATAAATAAATAAATAAAACACTTGACGTAAATTTATAAAAAGGAATGACAGTTTATTTTCTGTTCAATTCTTTCTCAATGTGCTATGGAGAGAGGGAGAGATAGAGAGAAAGATAGAGAGATATACAGAGAGAGATAGAGAAAGAGAGATATAGAGATAGAGAAAGAGAGAGAGAGAGAGAGAGAGAGAGAGGGGGGGGGGAGAGACAGATGGGGTATGGTGGAGTGTTGTGGAGGCGAAACAAAATGACAACTGGTCGTCTCGGTGCCCTTCTCTCTGACTGACTTCCTTGTTTGGCATTTGTTTTTATTTATAAAAACTTTAGATAGGAATTTCGTTTTTCCAAGCCGCATTCCACTGGCCCTTTATTAAATTCGTCCAAGGGCAAATTTCAATATGACTGTTTTCAAAACTTGTTAATTGAAGAATGTTGATTTCAAAGTTTCTTTCAATTGTTATGACTTTTGATGACATTTCTTGGTTTGAAGACTTGTCAACAATATTTGCGCGTTTGCATCCAACTCCATATGCGTGTGTGCACAACCAGTAATAATTCCGGCGTTGCCCGGGATACTATTCATTGTTGTTGTAACTAAAAAAGTCGATTTCTTTTTTGTCTTTGTTTACTTCCGACGTCTGCATACAACAGCGTGTGGGTCCCAAATGCTAATATATAATCCTGACCCAAACCACCCCACACTTGCGTTTCTGTTACTTTCTCTTTTAAAATAACAATGAAAATGTGATTTGTTTAAATTACGTTTTAACTTGATTAAGTTCCAATTGTGAACAGATCGATATACGCAACACGCCATGGGAAATTACTGGTACATGTTACCATGACTCAATCATAGACGTGCCCCTTTTTTTCCTGAGATCTCATGGATTGTTCTGCTCTTGAGAGGAAATCGATTTTGAAACATTCTTGGCTTTTCTTACTAATCAAATCTTATTCCTTCACGAGGGAAGAGTAACGTCCCCCCCCAAAGTTCCGAACAAGTTTGTCCACACAATCCCGAACACGTCCGATGATTTGGCACGACACGATCCCGAACGATACTGTCGACTCGATACAATATGATCCCGAAAAACACCGTCGATCGACACATCACGATCCCAAACAGCACCGTCGATCGACACGCTACGATCCCGAATGACACCGTTGAATTTACATGCCACGGCACGATCAGTAACACAGAGCAATATTTTTTGAACTGGTTATTTATTTGTTTCCCCACGAAAACAAAATGTGACACAAGGTCGTTTTTAATGTCGGAGAAAACCAGCTCCCCCAAAAGGGGACATACGGGCAGAGTGCAAAAATAAAATCGTCTCAGTATAGAAAGGCTTTCCCCTCAATTGACTAAGAACAATTTAACTTGGGTGCAGCGTCAGAAAAACACCACACCCCGGCCACCAGGCTTATTCTGTCAGACTTTTTCAATCGCCCCCGAATAACTTATCGCCTTGTTTTTTTTTATAGCTGTTAGGTGAAATCCAATCATCGCTGCGGGTAGGATGGATACAGCTCATTGGTAGACTTATGATTTTTTATTTTTACACATGTTCACCCCTTACAAAACATATCACCACTTGGAGGTAAGGGGACTATTTGAGGCCATGTCTAGGAAAGATTAACAAGATATTTATGTAACATTTAAAGTTCTGCATATCAGTACAGCCAGAGAAGCAGGTAGCAGGAAGGGAATTCCAAAGTCTAGCTGTTCGAGGGAAGAAACTATTAGAATAGAAAGCTTTCTGGCATTTAGGGACATCAATAGTGAAGGGGTGAGATCTTATGGCTAAGCGGGTTTGTCGGGGATATGTACGTCGAGGGGGTACAAGTGAAACAAGTTCATCAGAACACATTCTATTTAAATATTTATAAAATAGGCACAGTGATGCAACATTGCGGCGATGAGACAGGGGCTGGAGCTTAGTTGATAAAGTTGAACTCTTTTTTGGGACTTTATCTAAGAATTCTCTGTCTTAAATTTATGTTCATCTATTCTTCCGTCACGGATATTATAGAGCGTTGTATCATCAGTAAATATACCCATCTCGGACGCAATATTATCAGGGAGGTCGTTTATGAATATCAGGAATAATTATGGTCCAAGGATCGACCCCTGAGATACTCCCGTTATGCTTGTATTGTCTAAGAAGGATCTAATTATATTTAGTATATCCAGTTATACCGAACGATTTAATTTTTATTAGCAGCCCTTTATGCCAGACTTAGTCAAAGGCTTTCGATATATCAACTTGGAAAATATAGGGGCTAGGTTGGCTGAGCATTTCTTAATTAGTAATGCAGGGATGAGATCATGCCTACACGACTTTAAGGTGTCCAAGTTTTTTATGATATTGCGGACATGAGAAGGAGTGATTTTTAAATCATCTAATGTGGCTTCAGTCCGCACAGAGAAATTTGGGAGGCAGTTGTTTGTTGGCTCTAAAGTGGAGTTGGAGGCGAATCACCGGGCAAGGAGTTCGGCCTTCTCCATTGCCGTGCACGCAGTCTTCTGGTTGTTGTCCAGTGGGGGGAATTACTGATTGCCTTTTATCCACTACACTATTATAGATTTTCCAGAAATCACGAGTTCCTATCTCTTACGATTCTCTTATTTACTTGGCCTTCGGGACAAGATCAAAGTGTAGTATCTGTTCCGGTAGATACTGCACTTAAGATTATTTGTACCAGTCAATGGAGGGGAAACCCTCTATACTGGGACAATTATTATTTTTGGTAACCAGAGTGACCCCTTTTAGGGGAGCTGGTTTTTACCTCACATTAAAAACGGCCTTGTGCCTAATTTGCTCAGTGGGGGAGCAAATAAATACCATCTCTTACGATTCCCTGATTATTTCAGCATGCTCTCTTTTGGCTGGTTGCTAGTTCACTCTTTGCAATCGAAATGTCCTGGGTTCGCTTTTCGCCCTAGTAGGCCTGACTCATACACTGGCACACAATTCTTGTGCGATTCAACGCATGCTCGTTGCAAACCTTTCTTGTGTAAAATATTAGATCCATTGCTCTTTCTAATTCTTGTAAAGTACATACTCTCTATGGTCCCAAACACTCCCTCACATCTGAGTATCTGTACAAATCTACCTTCAGACCACGTATGGGGTATTGAATTTTTATTCCACTTTAGGGGTCTTGATAAGCCGCGAGAACCGTATTCGTAATTTGATTGCCCCCCCACCCTTTCTGCTTTTTTACAACCTATCTCTTACAGACGTGATGTTGCTAGTCTTATGTTTTTCTGTAAATACTATTATGTCATGCATTAAACAGAAATGTTTGATCTATTTCTTGCTTCTTCTATTCCAGCTCGATTGACTGGTCGGTTTAGTGGTCTAGTGTTGATTATTTTTTTTTTTTACATAGGAGTCACCACTTATCAAGGCCCGGAAACCACTCGAGGATAAGGGGTAAAGAATGTACAGTAGTCAATTGGACAATATCGTAGTAATCGTTAGTAACGGAAATTAGGTAAATTGGATTACTTAAGGGGACTACAACTTGGATGTCTTCAAGTCCAACATAAACAAATTCCTGATGAATCGCCCTCTTAAGTAAGACACTTTATCAGATCTCCAATACTAACGATTACTACGAAACTATCCCATTGATTACTGTACGCGCAATAACCCTCATCCCCGAGTGGCTTCCGGACCTTGATAAGTGGTGACTATCATGTAAAAAAAACAAACAAACACATTTGGTGTTTTGTTTTTCTTTATTCATAAATTCGGACAGAACTTATGGGATTACTTTATATAATAACATCGAATTTTTTTTTGGATGAATTTCTGTCTAAAACATATCTAAGAACACTGCCAGACATATAAATTAGCTTTGTATGAAATTTGAAAACATTTATGAGGAAAGAACTCCCTCCCTCTCTCTATCACACACACAGTGACTTTTTATATAATAGTGAATAGATAGATAGATAGATAGATAGATAGATAGATAGATAGATAGATAGATAAGGTAATGTGTTCGGCCTTAGCAAGACCTGCAAGCGACCCCTGACCTTCGATTATTACCCCCTGTCACTCTATTCAGGATTTCTTCCCGCGAATATAAATGAAGCCGGCGAGGCACGATTATTTCGCTTAGTCACGTTTCGCAGGCGAGTTGAATAAAAACACGGAAACAGACCTACGGGAATGGACACGAATTAAACACCCCCCCCACACACACACACTGGACTTGTATTTTTATTTTTTTTATTTTTAAGCTTTCTTTCGTTTACGTCATGATATAACTTCGTTTTTATTTTTATTTATTATTCAGGCGCTTCTACAGAATTGGGACGAGATTTTCGGAAATCGTAAAACTGAATCTCACATGAAAACAATGACGTATTCCTCAGGAGAGTTCAAAAGGGAGGTAATTTTCGGTTGGAATTAAACAAAGATGGCGGCAATTTTTCACCTGTTAACACAATTAAAGTTTTTTTTTTTAATAATTCAGTAATATTCAGGTAACTTCGACTGCATAATTTGCATCAATTGAAATGGATGGCTCTTGTCTTGGGGAGGTCTCATGTTTTGACAAGCTTCTGGGCTTGACCTTTACTCCTGATCTTAAATGGGACATATACATCAAATCTGTTGCCAAGGTTGCTGGAAAAATGGTGCGAAGCTTCTATTGATCCAGTAGATATCTCATCTCACTGCTGATGCAATTCTCCATTTATATAAGTGCTAGGTACGTCCAAGGATGGAGTACTGTTGCCACATCTGGGCAGGAGCAGTTAGAAAGGACTTGTCATGCCTTGATAGAGTTCAAATAGAGTTCGTAATCTCGTGAGAGATGTCCTTTTCTCTTCCCTGCAAGCTCTTTCTATCAGAAGAGATATTACGAGTTTGTCTCTGCTTTATCGTTATTTTCATGGCAAGTGCTCGAATGAGCTTCAATCTATAATCCCTCTTCGCCAAACTTACACAAGAAACATTCGTGTAGCTGAAAACACTATCAATAATTCTCCCCACTCTTTATCTGTGCCTAAACCTAAATGTAGATTCCATAAACAAAGCTTTTTTCTTAGAACTGCACGCCTATGGAATTGTCTTCCGTTGTCCTGCTTTCCAGCTGACTACAATATGGTTGTCTTCAAGTCCAACGTAAACAAGTTCTTGATGAGCCGTTCCACTTAAGTAAACAAATTTATCAAATTTCCATTACTAACGATTACTATATTGTCCAACTGACTACTGTACACTCTTAACCCTTATCTTCGAGTGGTCTGTGGGCCTTGATAAATGGTTATGCCTTTGTAAAAAAAGCCACCATTGTAATTTATGAGAATTGACAAAACAATCAGTGTAAACCATTGTTTTTTTTTATCTAAAAACTTCATTTTATTTGAATTATATATATATACATACATATACACACACACACACACATATATATATATATATATATATATATATATATATATATACTCTTGGGAGTTTTTAACCTTTAAAACTATACAAAACAAAATGTAATTTTTACATTTTTTATCATTCGTTAGAAAACTATTTTTTTTTTACAAGGGTGTCACCACTTACAAAGGCCCAGAGGCCACTCGAGGATAAGGGTTAATAGGTATACATTAGTCATTGTGATTTTAGCATAGTAAACAGTGGGAATTTTGTAACTTGGATTACTTAGGGGACGATTCAATTAGAACTTGTTCACATTGGACTTTTTCTTTTTTTTTTTTCATAGGTATCAACTCATTATCAAGGCCAAGAGGCCACTCAAGGATAAGGGTTAAAGAGTGTACAGTAGAAATTGGACAATATAATAATCATTAGTAATGAAAATTTGTTAAATTTGATAACTTATATGGAACGGCTCATCAAGAACTTATTTACGTTAGACTTGAAGACAACCATATTGTAGTCAGCCGGAAAGCAGGAAAACGGAAGACAATTCCACAGGCGTGCAGTTCTAATAAAAAAGCTTTGTTCATGGAATCTACGTTTAGGTTTAGGAACAGATAAAGAGTGGGGGGAATTATTGATTTAGTCATTTAATCACCTGCAATCACTCCATCGGCTTGCTCTCTCGAATTCACTATAGTACCAGTAATAATCTATTTTTAAGGGATCATCAGTTGTTTACCATGAAACACTGTTTCGGGAATTTATAAACAAAGTTGTTGGATTGGATCAAACGCTGTAGCCTGTTGGAGTGCCGGTGCCGAAATGTAAATGGGTCGCTTCATGTGAGTTCTGACAGAACCGCCAACATTGGTTAAGATTCTCGCCAACATTTTGACTCAAGAAAAAAAAAAGAAGAAAATCAGGCACCCAAGTACAGACACTGGAAAGTTACAAGGCGAAACTCTAAAGTAGAAGAGAATGAAGAGGAGGGAGAGAGTAGTTGTAATCGATCGGTTCTTTTCGTTAATCTCCGTGGTGACCACTTGCTTCGATCATATATATATATATATATATATATATATATATATATATATATATATATATATATATATATATATATATAGCCAGTAGAGTTTAGTTTCCTAGAAGTACATCCAATGAAACAACACGTGTCTACCAAAATAGTGCTCAATGAGTGAACAGAGCAGGTATATTAATTTTATTTATACAAACATTAATGGCTACATATGTGCATACATGTTTCTGTAATCACCCACGTTGGGGGATTACGTCTTCAGGCCAAGAATTACCGTCGAAAATTCTTGGCCTGAAGACGTAATCCCCCAACGTGGGTGATTACAGAAACATGTATGCACATATGTAGCCATTAATGTTTGTATAAATAAAATTAATATATATATATATATATATATATATATATATATATATATATATATATATATATATATATATATATACTAGCATTTCAGCCCGGCGTTGTCCGGGTGTTTGGAGGTGTATGTTGAGCACAAAAAACCCTTAAAGTTGATTGTTTTGGACTCAAATCAAGTTATTAAATTAGATCCATGTTCGAGAAACCTATATCTAAAATTTCAAATGTTTAGACCCAAAATTGGCGGAGCAGATTGGTAGAGTTCTCAAATGAAAAATCCTTGAATTTTGACCTCTTAACAGCCAAATTTCTGGCCGAAAACCGATCACATCGATTTTCCCAAATCTCAGTACCCTGTATATCAAATTTCGAGTCTATTGGCTGAAAATTGACAGAGTTACTGCGAAGAAAAATGTAGTATCTGTTCTTCAGATGCTGCACTTCAATTTCTTGTTCTCTGTCAGTGGAGGAGAAATCCTTCACGACTGAGACAATTTTTATTTTTGTTCCTTTTCTCCACATTAAAAACCGACCCTGGTGTTTAACTCTGTCCCGTGGGGAGGCATTGTAAATAGGAACAATAACAATAATAGCTAGAAGATCCCTTGACGGCCAAATTTCTGGCCGAAAACCGATCACATCGATTTTCCCAAATCTCAGTACCCTGTATATCAAATTTCGAGTCTGTAGACTGACAATTAACAGAGTTATTGCGAAGGAAAATGTACACAGATACACAGACAGACACACAGACACGTTCACGTTTATATATATACTAGCATGGGTGCCCTGCGTTGCCCGGGTATTTGGAAGTGTATGTTGAGCAAAAAAAACAAAAAAAACGGTCAATTTTTAAAACTTTGACCCTTATTATGACCCCTTAAAATGTTTAGACCCAAAATTGTCGGAAGAGTTTTGTAGAGTTCTCAAAGGACAAATCCTTGAACTTTGGCCCCTTAACAGCAAAATTTCTGGCCGAAAACCGATCACAAAGATTTTCCCAAATCTCAGTATCCTGTATATCAAATTTCGAGTCTGTAGACTAAAAATTGACAAAGTTATTGCGTAGGGAAATGTACACACACAGAGACAGACACACAGACAGACTCAAAGACACGCAGACACACAGACACGTTCACTTTTATAGATATAATAATATTTCAGCCCGGCGTTGCACGGGTGTTTGGAGGTGACTGTGAAGCAAAAAAAAAAAAAAAAAAAAAAAAAAAAAAAAAAAAAAAAGCGGTAAATTTTTATAACTTTGACTCCTACTATGACCCCTTAACATTTATTGTTTTGGGCTCAAATCAAGTTATTAAGTTAGATCCATGTCCAAGGAACTTATATCTAAAATTTCAAGTGTTCAGACCCAAAACCGTCGGAGGTGTTTGGTAGAGTTCTCAAAGATCAAATCGTTGAACTTTGACCCCTTAACAGACACACAGATACACAGACACGTTCACTTTTATATATATATATATATATATATATATATATATATATATATATATATATATATATATATATATATATCGGTGCATTTTCTCCGTCAACGATAACAGAATTACTTCCGTTCTCTAAATCCCCAAACGACGGATCATCATGACAGTTCATCGTCATTTCAATTTCAATTTACCTGAAGAGAACTCAGTAGTTAAACTCAAGTTACACCAGGGGCAGATAACTGCGCTGGCCAATAAAAACGTATTTCTTTTATTGGCGCGTGTTAAAAGCAGTCGCTGTTGTAGCACGTCCGAGGGGATCGTTGCTTTTACGCTCGTTCATCAAAAGTTCGCAAGAGAGGTTCCAATTGGTTTCTTATTGTTTTTTAATTCTGATGTGCTGATGGGCGGGGCTTTTAGATTTTATTTTTGTCGAGTTACCGGTGAGAGTTCATGATGTCTGAATTCACGGAACTACATTGAAGAAAGAAGAGGAGGGGGAAAAAAGGAAGGAAGAGATAGATAGAGAAATACAAAGATAAATAAATAAATTAATAGATAGATAGATAGATAGATAGATAGATACAGAGATAGAGAGATAGAGAAAGAGATAGATAGATAGATAGCTACAGCGAAATATTTAAAAGTAGGTTAAGAGAGAGAGAGAGAGAGAGAGAGAGAGAGAGAGAGAGAGAGAGAGAGAGAGAGAGAGAATATAATTTAATATATAGAAGCAGATAAAAGAGTAATATAAATATACCTTCGAATAAAGAAACTGTTGAGATGCAAATATTTTATTGAAAAAGAGAAAAATCATTTAACAACATGTGGTCGGGCATTGTCGTGGATGAGAATTGAGCCTTTTCTGTTGACTAATGCTGCGTGTTGTTGTCGAAGTTTCTGGGGCATTTCATCCATTTGTTGACAGTATTCCCCGCCGTAATGGTTTCGCATAGATAGATAGATAGATAGATAGATAGATAGATAGATAGATAGATAGATAGGTACATACATACATACATACATACATACATACATGCATACAAAGATAAATAAATAAATTAATAGATAGATAGATAGATAGATACAGAGATAGAGAGATAGAGAAATAGATAGATAGATAGATAGCTACAGCGAAATATTAAAAAGTAGGTTACGAGAGAGAGAGAGAGAGAGAGAGAGAGAGAGAGAGAGAGAGAGAGAGAATATAATTTAATATACAGAAGCAGATAAAACAGTAATATAAATATATCTTCGAATAAAGAAACTGTTTTTGAAACACGTTGAGATGCAAATATTTTATTGAAAAGAGAAAAAAGCATCCAAATATACTTTAGCAACGTGTGGTTGCGTATTGTCGTGGATGAGAATTGAGCCTTTTCTGTTGACTAATGCTGGGTGTTGTTGTCGAAGTTTCTGATGCATTTCATCCATTTGTTGGCAGTACATTTCCGCCGTAAGGATTTTATTGGAATTAAAAAAACAAAAACTGTAATAAATTTTTATGACGGTTCAAGTTTAAAATAGCATTTTGATCGGTATGCCACGCTTTATCTTAGAGTTTGATTCTTTTTTTCTCGTCAGCCTGTCACGCTTGTGTGTTGAACAGGGTTTTCGTCGTTTTTTACATTTTAACTTTGGAAGTGGCATTTTCGTTTGATCTATTGGTTTTTCCGACTGTATACCTGAAATAGCAGACGCATCGTCAAACGCAACGCAGATTACATGTCGTTATTGTTTTCTTTCTATTAGTGTTAGTTTCATATATTTTTTCTTCCCTTTTTTCTTTCTTTTCTTATGAGAAACTATCTGCTGTGCCTGGAATGACATTAATGCGTTATTCCTAAAAAGCGGAAGTCGCAGAAAAGCGCGGGAAACAGACGAGTCGCATAATTTTTCTCTGTTCTCTCGAATTAAGATTGCAATCAGTCCGACATTTTTGACCACGCGCAATGGGTCAAGCTGAGTCATTGGCGTTTGCGTTTCAGACAATTAGGCATATTGATTGCGATCGACCACAATTTTAAGAGTTGCAGCAAATGAAGTGTCTTGCGACCCCCCCCCCACATATATATATATATATGTATATTTAGACAGTATGTTTTTAAGAATATTTTATTAAATGGTTTTGGCTATTATTTCTGTTTTTTATCCTTTCCAACTTACTGTTTTTGAATGCGTAATTTTTTTTTTTTTATTAAATATGGTTCATAAAGGGAAACGTGCATTGTGATTTGGCTTTAAAACGTACTTGATACGTATTTTATTTTATTCAAATTAAATCTACGCTTTTATAATAGAACTCACACACACACATACACACATACACACATTATATATACTAGCATGGGTACCCGGCGTTGCCCGGCGTTGTTGCCCGGGTGTTTAGAGGTGTATGTTGAGCAAAAAAAAAAAATGTCAATTTTTTAAAACTTTGACCCCTATTATGACCCCTTAACATTTATTGTTTGTGGCTCAAATCAAGTTATTAAGTTAGATCCATGTCCAAGAAACTTATATCTAAAATTTCAAGTGTTTAGACCCAAAATTGGCGGAAGAGTTTGGTAGCGTTCTCATAGGTCAAATCGTTGAACTTTGACCCCTTAACAGCAAAATGTTTGGCCGAAAACCGATCACACCGATTTTCCCAAATCTCAGTACCCTGTATATCAAATTTCGAGTCTGCACACTGAAAATTGACAGAGTTATTGCGTAGGGAAATGTACACAGACAGACAGATACACAGACACACAGACACAGAGACAACCACACAGACACACAGACCCGTTCATTATATATATATATATATATATATATATATATATATATATATATATATATATATATATAAAGTTTTTTTTTAAACAAACAAAAACAAGCGTCTTTAACTCATTTTCAGTTGGACTGTGTTCTCGTCGGTTCGTACGTTGATTTGTTTGGAAAATTATGTGCGAGTTTGTTAACATTATTGTCATGTGCTGCAGAAGAATGTGGCTAAAACCAACTTTATTTAAAAACAGAAAAAAAAAGAAGAAAAGAAAAAATCCAAGCAGGGAGGAAAAGTGACAAAAGGTCCAGTCGCTGATCCCTTACTATTTATGACTTTTTTTTTTTTGTTTTTTTTTACACAGTGATCACCACTTATCAAGGCCCGGAAGCCACTCAGGGATAAGGGTTATTGCAAGTACATTACGTTAGTGAGGAGATTTGATGAAGTGTTTAATTAGGGGGGGCGGTTCATTAGGAATTTGTTAACATTAGACTTGAAGACATCCAAGTTGTAGTCCGGAGGGAAGCAGGCAGACGGAACAGAGTTCCACAGGCGTGCAGTTCTAACAAAGAAGCTTTGTTCATGAAATCCGCGTTTTCATTTAGGCACAGATAAAGAATGGGGGAAATTTTTCACAGTGGATTCGGCTAGACGGGTGTTTTTCGTGAAAGATTGGCGAGGGGGGACCAGGGATTGGAGTTCAGACGAGCACCTGCCATGAAAATAACGATAAAACAAGGATAGGCTCGCAACGTCTCTTCTGTGGGAGAGGGGTTGCAGGGTAGAGAAAAGGGCATCCCCCACTAAGCCACGAAGTCTATTTTGTACTCTGTCAAGGCAGGATAGGCTGTTTTTGGCAGCTCCTGCCCAGATATGGCAACAGTATTTTGGACTAATTATTCATGTGTATTTTGCATATATATGTGTGTGTACGTATGTATATGCATGTGTGTGTATATGCGTATGTGTGCGCCTCTACATGATTATGTTTGTATGTGTGTGCACATGCAAACGTATGTTGGCGTACATCTATATGTACGCATGTGTTTATTTCCATGTGTATGCGGGGTGGAGGGGGCTCTCGTAAGCAGTGGTGAAGACAACCCCACTAGGAGAAGCAAATCTCTGAGTTAAAAAAACATAAAGCGGGAGCTCAGTACTCGCATTAAGCTGGTCTGCAGTTTGACTTGTTACTGGCTATCTTGCTCTTGCTTGTTGCTGGATGTCAACATTTTGAACCGAGAGAGAGATTTAGCTGTCGTACAAAGCTAAAACTCTGTAACACCATCAAGTATAGATACTCCCTCAGGCATTTGTCTATATAAAAAAAAATGGTCCTATTGCTATGGAAAGGTTGTGACGCGTGTAGGTCTGAAATGCTGGAAGTATGTAATAATTGATCTGCCATCATTATATGTATCTATGTAAAGGTGTATGTATGTTTATGTACATGTGTATGTATATGTGTGTATATCTATGTGCATATGTGTGTATATATGTATGTGTATATATGTTTGTGTGTGTATTTACGTATGTGTACATATGCATGTATGTGCATTTATGTATATAGGCGTGTGTATGTGTATTTATGCATGTGTGTATGTATGTAAATGTATGCACGTGTATGTATGCATATATATGTGTATGTATGTATGTATGAGCATGTATGTATATGTGTATGAGTGCATATTTATGTACGTGTATGTATATGTAAGTAAGTATATGTATATATGTATGTGCATATGTGTACGTATGGGTATATGTATGTATATGTGTGTATGTATTTGTATATGTGTATGTATGTATATCTATATGAATGCTGTGTGTCTGTATACGCATGTATGTGTATTATTCATATATGTCTGTATGTTTACAGATATGTATGTGTGCATGTGTAGATATGTATATTTTCGTTTATATATATATATATATATATATATATATATGCATGCCAATGACTGTCTTGTGTATATTTATGTATGTATAAGTATGTCTATGTATGCATACATGTAATGTATATGTATGTATGCATATATGTGGGTTATTTTATGTGTGTATGTGTATACATGTGTATATATGTATGCATGCGTGCATGTATATATATATATGTATATATGTATATATATATATATATATGTATATATATATTTATATATATATATAAATATACATATATATATATATATATATGTATATATATATACCAGTGACCGTCTTCAGTGTCATGTCTGCTTGTGCGTGTGAATTTTGCCGGCAGGACTAAAGTCATTTTCGGCTTATGGACTTTCACTACCTAAGGGAGTGGCACTCGTCTGAAAAGACGCTGCAATCATATATATATATATATATAGATGTTTATTTTTGAAATATTGTTGATTTTAATGTATACCGTTTTTGTTTAACGGGTTGAGATTGAATCACCGTTAACTTGGAGTAAAACTCAATGTATCTATTTTATAAGTGCAGAGCAATCACAATAATGAAGATAGCAACAGAACGAAAATAATAACGAAAATAACAAGAAAAGAAACTAAGAGAAACTCAACCATATTAGCAGTATGGTCCTGGATATGACCTAAAACTATATCCGATGGTGAGGCCCCACCTTGCGGGCCTTGGAAATCGTTCCTCAAACTAACTAGATTCGGCATTAAATAACCCGAAAAAGGTTGATATGCCGTAAACAAAACAACCAACTACATCAGCAGTATGGATTAAGGAATTAAAGAAAAATAAAGTTGAATATAAATTAAGATGATCGATAGTAGATAGAGAAAGGTAGGCTCTCTCTACCGTGCTAGAAAACTACTAACATCTGAAAGTATCCTGTACCTCTATAAGGCCACCATTCGCCCATGTATGGAGTATTGTTGTCACATTTGGGCTGGTGCATCTGCTGCTTGTCTCTCACTCCTAGACAAGGTTCATCTTCTTCCAATTATGGGATCTTTGGATTTTACTTGTGCAAATGAAAATGCAATTAACTTTCTTGAAGTTATATATTTGAATTTTACCGTCACTGGATTATTTATCTTCCACCAGACTATCCATTCACGTGTAATCACCTTTTTCTTCACCATATTCCATCAGCTTCAAATTTTTTTTTTGTTATCAAGTAAGATCTTTGACTTATTTGTTGTTTCATAAAATACTTTTGCATACAAAATCCGATCCCGCATTTTGCTAATTCCTACCCTCTGATGAGAAGGAAAGTATTTCTTCGAAACTCCGCGGATTAAGGACTATCCACTTATCTAGGTTTTTCCTTTTCAGATTAAATATGTTTTTAACTCATTTCAAAGTGTTTTTTTAACATTTTTATTAACTGTTTGCTCGTATTATAAGCTCTATCTCCTATTTGGTTTTATCGAGCTTTTACATCTGGCTGAGATAACTTTATAAATATTAATTCTTTAATATTTATAATATTTTTTAATTTTACCATCTTGGATCATTTTGGTAAATTTAATTGTAATTTTTATTATATATATATATATATATATATATATATATATATATATATATATATATATATATATATATATATATATATATATAGGGTGTCCCAATAAAATGTATACACTCTTTAAATGACCATAAAACCAACATTTATTAAAATAAAAAAAAATTCATACATCAAAATACTGTGAACAAATATAAAAATTATCGAAAATGTTCAAATTATTGTCCATTGTGGTTCATGAACAGCTGAAAACGCTCACTGATTGAATCGAAAACGTCCCTAATCAGTTCAATTGATATGTTGACACATCTCCTTTCAATGGTTTCTTTCAAGTCATTCATTGTTGCTCATTTTGTGGTGTGAACCCTGTGTGTGACATACCCACCCCCCAAAGAGAAAAATCCATTGCGCGGGGAGGGGGGTAAAATCCGGTAAACCTGGACAGTACTCGATACTTCCTCTTCGTCTTAACTATCTGTTCCCCAGGTGACTATCAAGGTATGTTCTTACGTCATGATGAAAGTCGAGAAGTGCTCCATCCTGCCTGTTGGAACTGCCATTTGTTTATTCCTAAACATCTCTTAGAAAAGTGGCATAGTGTATTCATATAGCAAGTTTAAATAATTTAAAGAGTGTGTACAGTTTATTGAGACACCCTGTATAAATAAAATAGACTTAGGGAAACGAATGTTGGTTAACTATTTTTATAATTATATCTTCCCTACACGCGTGCTATATGTAAAAAATAAATTAAAAAAATAAACCAATATTAATTAACTGAGAACTGGGACTGTGACAACAGAATATTCTTTTTTAATCTTTTGACTCTCGGGTATATATCCGACACAATAAGACACAGTCAATAAACCGAGGACAACACCACTCTATATAAAAACATATAAGATATTAAGGGATATATACTCAAGAATCAAAAAAATGTCACGAATACGCTGTTGTCACAGCTCTACTGAAATCACAGGGAAAATTAAAATACTTGTTTGATAGACTTAACGAAACGAATTTTTATTTTTATAATTATATCTTCCAAACACGAGTTGTATATGTAATAAATAAAAAATAATATGTAATAAATAAAATAAATAATATGTAATAATTAAAAAATAAATAAATAATATGTAATAAATAAAATAAATAAATAATATGTAATAAATAAAATTAATTATATGTAATAAATAAAAATAAATTAATAATATGTAATAAAAAAAAAATAGATAAATAATATATAATAAATAAAATAAATAAATAATATGTAATAAATAAAATAAATAATATGTAATAAAAATAAATAAATAATATGTAATATATAAAATAAATAAATCATATGTAATACATAGAAAATACACAAATAATACATAATAAATAAATTAAAAATTATATGTAAAAAATAAAATAAATAATACCTAATCAATAAAACAAATAATATGTAATGATTAAAAAAAAAATAATATGTAATGAATAAAACAATAAATAAAATGTTATAAATAAAATAAATAAATAATATGTAATAAATAAAAAAAATAAATTATATGTAATAAATAAAATAAATAAATTATATGTAATAAATAAAATAAATAAATTATATGTAATAAAAAAATAAATAAATTATATGTAATAAATAAAATAAATACATAATATGTAATAAATAAAATAAATACATAATATGTAATAAATAAAATAAATAAATTATATGTAATAAAAAAAATAAATAAATTATATGTAATAAATAAAATAAATAAATTATATGTAATAAATAAAATAAATAAATAATATGTCATAAATAAAATAAATTTCATGTAATAAAAAAAAAAATAAATAATATGTAATAAATAAAATAGATAATATGTAATAAATAAAATAAATAAATTATATGTAATAAATAAAATAAATAAATTATATGTAATAAATAAAATAAATAAATAATATGTAATAAATAAAATAAATAAATTATATGTAATAAATAAAATAAATAAATTATATGTAATAAATAAAATAAATAAATAATATGTAATAAACAAAATAAATAAATTATATGTAATAAATAAAATAAATAAATAATATGTAATAAATAAATAAAATAATATGTAATAAATAAAATAAATAAATTATATGTAATAAATAAAATAAATAAATAATATGTAATAAATAAAATAAATAAATTATATGTAATAAATAAAATAAATAAATAATATGTAATAAATAAAATAAATAAATAATATGTAATAAATAAAATAAATTTCATGTAATAAATAAAAAATAAATAAATAATATGTAATAAATAAAATAGATAATATGTTATAAATAAAATAAATAAATTATATGTAATAAATAAAATAAATAAATTATATGTAATAAATAAAAAAAATAAATAATATGTAATAAATAAAATAAATAAATTATATGAAATAAATAAAATAAATAAATTATATGTAATAAATAAAATAAATGAATTATATGTAATAAATAAAATAAATAAATTATATGTAATAAATAAAATAAAAAAAAATATGTAATAAATAAAATTAATAAATTATATGTAATAAATAAAATAAATAAATTATATGTAATAAATAAAATAAATAAATTATATGTAATAAATAAAATAAATAAATTATATGTAATAAATAAAATAAATAAATAATATGTAATAAATAAATAAAATAATATGTAATAAATAAAATAAATAAATTATATGTAATAAATAAAATAAATAAATTATATGTAATAAATGAAATAAATAAATAATATGTAATAAATAAAATAAATAAATTATATGTAATAAAAAAAATAAATAAATTATATGTAATAAATAAAATAAATAAATAATATGTAATAAATAAAATAAATAAATTATATGTAATAAATAAAATAAATAAATTATATGTAATAAATAAAATAAATAAATTATATGTAATAAATAAAATAAATAAATTATATGTAATAAATAAAATAAATAAATTATATGTAATAAATAAAATAAATAAATAATATGTAATAAATAAAATAAATAAATTATATGTAATAAATAAAATAAATAAATTGTATGTAATAAATAAAATAAATAAATTATATGTAATAAATAAAATAAATAAATTATATGTAATAAATAAAATAAATAAATAATATGTAATAAATAAAATAAATAAATTATATGTAATAAATAAAATAAATAAATTATATGTAATAAATAAAATAAATAATATGTAATAAATAAAAATAAATAAATAATATGTAATAAATAAAATAAATAAATAATATGTAATAAATAAAATAAATAAATAATATGTAATAAATAAAATAAATAAATTATATGTAATAAAAAAAATAAATAAATTATATGTAATAAATAAAATAAATAATATGTAATAAATAAAATAAATAAATAATATGTAATAAATAAAATAAATAAATTATATGTAATAAATAAAATAAATAAATTATATGTAATAAATAAAATAAATAAATTATATGTAATAAATAAAATAAATAAATTATATGTAATAAATAAAATAAATAAATAATATGTAATAAATAAATAAAATAATATGTAATAAATAAAATAAATTATATGTAATAAATAAAATTAATAAATAATATGTAATAAATAAAATAAATAAATAATATGTAATAAATAAATAAATTATATGTAATAAATAAAAATAAATTAATAATATGTAATAAATAAAAAATAGATAAATAATATATAATAAATAAAATAAATAAATAATATGTAATAAATAAAATAAATAATATGTAATAAAAATAAATAAATAATATGTAATATATAAAATAAATAAATCATATGTAATACATAGAAAATACACAAATAATACATAATAAATAAATTAAAAATTATATGTAAAAAATAAAATAAATAATACCTAATCAATAAAACAAATAATATGTAATGATTAAAAAAATAAATAATATGTAATGAATAAAATAATAAATAAAATGTTATAAATAAAATAAATAAATAATATGTAATAAATAAAATAAATAAATTATATGTAATAAATAAAATAAATAAATTATATGTAATAAATAAAATAAATAAATTATATGTAATAAAAAAAATAAATAAATTATATGTAATAAATAAAATAAATACATAATACGTAATAAATAAAATAAATACATAATATGTAATAAATAAAATAAATAAATTATATGTAATAAATAAAATAAATAAATTATATGTAATAAATAAAATAAATAAATAATATGTAATAAATAAAATAAATAAATAATATCTAATAAAAAAAATAAATTTCATGTAATAAATAAAAAATAAATAAATAATATGTAATAAATAAAATAGATAATATGTAATAAATAAAATAAATAAATTATATGTAATAAATAAAATAAAAAAATTATATGTAATAAATAAAATAAATAAATTATATGTAATAAATAAAATAAATAAATTATATGTAATAAATAAAATAAATAAATTATATGTAATAAATAAAATAAATAAATTATATGTAATAAATAAAATAAATAAATAATATGTAATAAATAAAATAAATAAATTATATGTAATAAATAAAATAAATAAAAAATATGTAATAAATAAATAAAATAATATATAATAAATAAAATAAATAAATTATATGTAATAAATAAAATAAATAAATAATATGTAATAAATAAAATAAATAAATTATATGTAATAAATAAAATAAATAAATAATATGTAATAAATAAAATAAATAATATGTAATAAATAAAAATAAATAAATAATATGTAATAAATAAAATAAATAAATAATATGTAATAAATAAAATAAATAAATAATATGTAATAAATAAAATAAATAAATTATATGTAATAAAAAAAATAAATAAATTATATGTAATAAATAAAATAAATAATATGTAATAAATAAAATAAATAAATAATATGTAATAAATAAAATAAATAAATTATATGTAATAAATAAAATAAATAAATTATATGTAATAAATAAAATAAATAAATTATATGTAATAAATAAAATAAATAAATTATATGTAATAAATAAAATAAATAAATAATATGTAATAAATAAATAAAATAATATGTAATAAATAAAACAAATTAAATGTAATAAATAAAATAAATAAATAATATGTAATAAATAAAATAAATAAATAATATGTAATAAATAAATAAATTATATGTAATAAATAAAAATAAATTAATAATATGTAATAAATAAAAAATAGATAAATAATATATAATAAATAAAATAAATAAATAATATGTAATAAATAAAATAAATAATATGTAATAAAAATAAATAAATAATATGTAATATATAAAATAAATAAATCATATGTAATACATAGAAAATACACAAATAATACATAATAAATAAATTAAAAATTATATGTAAAAAATAAAATAAATAATACCTAATCAATAAAACAAATTATATGTAATGATTAAAAAAATAAATAATATGTAATGAATAAAATAATAAATAAAATGTTATAAATAAAATAAATAAATAATATGTAATAAATAAAATAAAAAAATTATATGTAATAAATAAAATAAATAAATTATATGTAATAAATAAAATAAATAAATTATATGTAATAAAAAAAATAAATAAATTGTATGTAATAAATAAAATAAATACATAATACGTAATAAATAAAATAAATACATAATATGTAATAAATAAAATAAATAAATTATATGTAATAAATAAAATAAATAAATTATATGTAATAAATAAAATAAATAAATAATATGTAATAAATAAAATAAATAAATAATATCTAATAAAAAAAATAAATTTCATGTAATAAATAAAAAATAAATAAATAATATGTAATAAATAAAATAGATAATATGTAATAAATAAAATAAATAAATTATATGTAATACATAAAATAAATAAATTATATGTAATAAATAAAATAAATAAATTATATGTAATAAATAAAATAAATAAATTATATGTAATAAATAAAATAAATAAATTATATGTAATAAATAAAATAAATAAATTATATGTAATAAATAAAATAAATAAATAATATGTAATAAATAAAATAAATAAATTATATGTAATAAATAAAATAAATAAAAAATATGTAATAAATAAATAAAATAATATGTAATAAATAAAATAAATAAATTATATGTAATAAATAAAATAAATAAATAATATGTAATAAATAAAATAAATAAATTATATGTAATAAATAAAATAAATAAATTATATGTAATAAATAAAATAAATAAATTATATGTAATAAATAAAATAAATAAATTATATGTAATAAATAAAATAAATAAATAATATGTAATAAATAAATAAAATAATATGTAATAAATAAAATAAATAAATTATATGTAATAAATAAAATAAATTATATGTAATAAATAAAATAAATAAATAATATGTACTAAATAAAATAAATAAATTATATGTAATAAATAAAATAAATAAATTATATGTAATAAAAAAAATAAATAAATTATATGTAATAAAAAAAATAAATAAATTATATGTAATAAATAAAATAAATAAATAATATGTAATAAATAAAATAAATAAATTATATGTAATAAATAAAATAAATAAATAATATGTAATAAATAAAATATATAAATTATATGTAATAAATAAAATAAATAAATTATATGTAATAAACAAATAAAATAATATGTAATAAATAAAATAAATAAATTATATGTAATAAATAAAATAAATAGATAATATGTAATAAATAAAATAAATAAATAATATGTAATAAATAAAATAAATAAATAATATGTAATAAATAAAATAAATAAATAATATGTAATAAATAAAATAAATAAATAATATGTAATAAACATATAAAATAATATGTAATAAATAAAATAAATAAATTATATGTAATAAATAAAATAAATAAATAATATGTAATAAATAAAATAATTAAATTAATATGTAATAAATAAAATAAATAAATAATATGTAATAAATAAAATAAATAAATTAATATGTAATAAATAAAATAAATAAATAATATGTAATAAATAAAATAAATAAATAAAATAATATGTAATAAATAAAATAAATAAATAATATGTGATAAATAAAATAAATAAATTATATGTAATAAATAAAATAAATAAATTATATGTAATAAATAAAATAAATAAATTATATGTAATAAATAAAATAAATAAATTATATGTAATAAATAAAATAAATAAATAATATGTAATAAATAAAATAAATGAATAATATGTAATAAATAAAATAAATAAATTATATGTAATAAACAAAATAAATAAATAATATGTAATAAATAAAATAAATAAATTATATGTAATAAATAAAATAAATAAATAATATGTAATAAATAAAATAAATAAATTATATGTAATAAATAAAATAAATAAATTATATGTAATAAATAAAATAAATAAATAATATGTAATAAATAAAATAAATAAATTATATGTAATAAATAAAATAAATAAATTATATGTAATAAATAAAATAAATAAATAATATGTAATAAATAAAATAAATAATATGTAATAAATAAAATAAATAAATTATATGTAATAAATAAAATAAATAAATAATATGTAATAAATAAAATAAATAAATAATATGTAATAAATAAAAATAAATAAATAATATGTAATAAATAAAATAAATAAATAATATGTAATAAATAAAATAAATAATATGTAATAAATAAAATAAATAAATAATATGTAATAAATAAAATAAATAAATTATATGTAATAAATAAAATAAATAAATTATATGTAATAAATAAAATAAATAAATAATATGTAATAAATAAAAAATAAATAAATAATATGTAATAAATAAAATAAATAAATAATATGTAATAAATAAAGTAAATAAATAATATGTAATAAATAAAAATAAATAAATAATATGTAATAAATAAAAAAAATAAATTATATGTAATAAATAAAATAAATAAATTATATGTAATAAATAAAATAAATAAATAATATGTAATAAATAAAATAAATAAATAATATGTAATAAATAAAATAAATAAATAAATAATATGTAATAAATAAAATAAATAATATGTAATAAATAAAATAAATAAATAATATGTAATAAATAAAATAAACAAATAATATGTAATAAATAAAATAAATAAATAATATGTAATAAATAAAATAAATAAATAATATGTAATAAATAAATAAAATAAATAATATGTAATAAAAAAAATAAATAAATAATATGTAATAAATAAAATAAATAATATGTAATAAATAAAATAAATAAATAATATGTAATAAATAAATAAAATAAATAATATGTAATAAATAAAATAAATAAATAATATGTAATAAATAAAATAAATAATATGTAATAAATAAAATAAATAAATAATATGTAATAAAAAAAATAAATAAATTATATGTAATAAATAAAATAAATAAATTATATGTAATAAATAAAATAAATAAATTATATGTAATAAATAAAATAAATAAATAATATGTAATAAATAAATAAAATAAATAATATGTAATAAATAAAAAATAAATAAATAATATGAAATAAATAAAATAAATAAATAATATGTAATAAATAAAATAAATAAATTATATGTAATGAATAAAATAAATAAATAATATGTAATAAATAAAATAAATAAATAATATGTAATAAATAAAATAAATAAATAATATGTAATAAATAAAATAAATAAATAATATGTAATAAATAAAATAAATAAATAATATGTAATAAATAAAATAAATAAATTATATGTAATAAATAAAATAAATAAATAATATGTAATAAATAAAATAAATAAATAATATGTAATAAATAAAATAAATAAATAATATGTAATAAATAAAATAAATAAATAATATGTAATAAATAAAATAAATAAATAATATGTAATAAATAAAATAAATAAATAATATGTAATAAATAAAATAAATAAATAATATGTAATAAATAAAATAAATAAATTATATGTAATGAATAAAATAAATAAATAATATGTAATAAATAAAATAAATAAATAATATGTAATAAATAAAATAAATAAATAATATGTAATAAATAAAATAAATAAATAATATGTAATAAATAAAATAAATAAATAATATGTAATAAATAAAATAAATAAATTATATGTAATAAATAAAATAAATAAATTATATGTAATAAATAAAATAAATAAATAATATGTAATAAATAAAATAAATAAATAATATGTAATAAATAAAATAAATAAATAATATGTAATAAATAAAATAAATAAATAATATGTAATAAATAAAATAAATAAATAATATGTAATAAATAAAATAAATAAATAATATGTAATAAATAAAATAAATAAATAATATGTAATAAATAAAATAAATAAATAATATGTAATAAATAAAATAAATAATATGTAATAAATAAAATAAATAAATTATATGTAATAAATAAAATAAATAAATAATATGTAATAAATAAAAAATAAATAAATAATATGTAATAAATAAAATAAATAAATAATATGTAATATATAAAATAAAATAAATAATATGTAATAAATAAAATAAATAAATAATATGTAATAAATAAAATAAATAAATAATATGTAATAAATAAAATAAATAAATTATATGTAATAAATAAAATAAATAAATAATATGTAATAAATAAAATAAATAAATAATATGTAATAAATAAAAAATAAATAATATTTAATAAATAAAATAAATAATATTTAATAAATAAAATAAATTATATGTAATAAATAAAATAAATAAATAATATGTAATAAAAAAAATAAATAAATAATATGTAATAAATAAAAAATAAATAATATTTAATAAATAAAATAAATAATATTTAATAAATAAAATAAATAATATGTAATAAATAAAATAAATAATATGTAATAAATAAAATAAATAAATAATATGTAATAAAAAAAATAAATAAATAATATGTAATAAATAAAATAAATAAATAATATGAGTTCATAATTAATGGATACTCCAATTTAACAGCTAAATCTGACTCCCAAGATCGCCATGGGCATGGAATATGTGCCTACATTAAGGATGGCTTCCCATGTGGCAGGGATATCTCTAGAGAAGATCCTAATTTACCCTATATGTAAAAGAGTAATAAAAAATGCAAGAGAGCTATATGCCCAGTCTGTTAAATCCAAGGTAGCTGATCAGCGGCTTGGTTCCCACCAGTTTTGGCAAATAAAAAATAGGATCCTGAACAGAAGTGTGCGTTCTATCCCAACCATTATCAATGGACCAGAGGTTATCTCGTCAGCGTCAGACAAGGCCAAACTATTTGCAAAGAACTTTGCAGCTAATTCTACCCTATGCGACGAAGGCCATCAACTCCCCATATTTCCTCCTATAACACAGAACAAGCTAGGTAACATACAAATATCTGTGCATGAGGTCGCCAAGCTAATAAAAAACCTAGATTCCAGTAAAGCAACTGGCCCTGATGGCATCCCAATTATAGTGTTAAAAAAGCTTCAACCAGAACTTGCTCCCATACTTACGAAACTATTTAAGCGCTACCTTAAGGAGAAGTGCTTTCCGACCCCCTGGAAGACCTCATCAGTTTGCCCTGTATTTAAGAATTCAGGTGATAAGTCATCTCCCTCTCAATACAGACCAATAAGTCTTCTCTGTGTTATGAGTAAGTTGCTGGAATCCATATTAAATAGAGAAATAGTCAACCACCTCAGCAGGAATAACCTTCTTAGTGACACACAATATGGTTTCCGCTCTGCAAGATCTACCGCAGATGTGCTGACGGTTATATCCCACAGGATTAGTGAATCTCTTGACAAAGGCTTCCTTTCTAGGGCAATTACTCTTGACATATCAAAGGCCTTTGACAAAGTATGGCATAAGGGTCTACTTCACAAGATTTCCAGCTACGGTATAACGGGAAATGTTTTCTCAATCATTAAATCATTTCTCTCTGATAGGCTCATAAGAGTAGTGGTAGATGGACAAAAATCGGAGGCCTGCAATATAAATGCTGGAGTCCCTCAGGGGTCAATCCTGGGCCCAACTCTCTTCCTGATCTACATCAATGACCTCCCTAAACACATACTTAAATCATTCGTTGACATCTATGCTGATGACACGACCATCTACGGCAACACATCAAAGGCTGTAAATGACGAAGTTCTCTCTGATTCTCTCTCCTCTGATCTCGAGCGCGTGGTTCAGTGGGGGAAGATGTGGCTAGTTACCTTTAATGCATCTAAAACCAAACTCCTATCCTTACATCATCAACGCTCTGATCCCCAGCTGGCATCAATTGTGATGGATGGCTCTCGTCTGGGTGAGGCCCCGTGTTTTAACAAGCTTCTGGGTTTGACCTTTACTCCTGATCTGAAATGGAACACGTACATCAAGTCTGTTGCCAAGGTCGCAGGAAAGATGGTGGGATCCTTCTACCACTCCAGAAGATATCTCACTACTGATGCAATTCTCTATCTATATAAAAGCCAAGTACGGCCAAGGATGGAATACTGTTGCCATATCTGGGCAGGAGCTGCCAAAAACAGCCAATCATGCCTTGACAGAGTACAAAATAGACTTCGTGGTTTAGTGGGGGATGCCCTTTTCTCTACCCTGCAACCCCTCTCCCACAAGAGACGTTGCGAGCCTATCCGTGTTTTATCGTTATTTTCATGGCAGGTGCTCGTCTGAACTCCAATCCCTGTTCCCCCCTCGCCAATCTTTCACGAAAAACACCCGTCTAGCCGAATCCACTGTGAAAAATTTCCCCCACTCTATATCTGTGCCTAAATCAAAACGCGGATTTCATGAGCAAAGCTTCTTTCTTAGAACTGCACGCCTGTGGAACTCTGTTCCGTCTGCCTGCTTCCCTCCGGACTACAACTTGGATGTCTTCAAGTCTAATGTTAACAAATTCCTAATGAACCGCCCCTCTAATTAAACACTTCATAAAATCTCCTCACTAACGTGATTTACTTGCAATAACCCTTATCCCTGAGTGGCTTCCGGGCCTTGAAAGTGGTGATCACTGTGTAAAAAAAAAATGTAATAAATAAAATAAATAATATGTAATAATAAAATAAATAATATGTAATTAATAAGAAATAAAATAAATAACATGTAATAAATAAATACATAATATGTAATAATAAAAAAATATGTAATAAATAAAATAAAAAAATAATATGTAATAAATAAATAAATAATATGTAATAAATAAATAAATAATATGTAATAAATAAAATAAATTCATAATTAATATGTAATAAATACAATAAATAAATATTATGTAATAATTAAATAAAAAATAAATAAATAATATGTAATAAATAAAAAAAATAAATAATATGTAATAAATAAAATAAATAAATAATATGTAATAAATAAAATAAATAAATAATATGTAATAAATAAAATAAATAAATAAATAATATGTAATAAATAAAATAAATAAATAATATGTAATAAATAAAATAAATAAATAATATGTAATAAATAAAATAAATAAATAATATGTAATAAATAAAATAAATAAATAAATAATATGTAATAAATAAAATAAATAAATAATATGTAATAAATAAAATAAATAAATAATATGTAATAAATAAAATAAATAAATTATATGTAATAAATAAAATAAATAAATAATATGTAATAAATAAAATAAATAAATAATATGTAATAAATACAATAAATAATATGTAATAAATAAAATAAATAAATAATATGTAATAAATACAATAAATAATATGTAATAAATAAAATAAATAAATAATATGTAATAAATAAAATAAATAAATAATATGTAATAAATAAAATAAATAAAAAATATGTAATAAATACAATAAATAATATGTAATAAATAAAATAAATAAATAATATGTAATAAATAAATAAATAAT
>NC_136526.1:4087347-4104847 GCF_053919585.1 Euprymna scolopes | reverse complement strand
AGGACCTATACATGCATTGTAATAGAAAATATTAAGAATTTTATTCTTCAATTTTCTTTTCTTTTGTTTTATTTATCGTCCAAAATATTAAACGGACAATTTTTTTTAAAGATTCATTATTTGAATTAAAGGTAGTTTAAAAAACATAAAAAAAACAACAAAAAAAAACGGGGGTTGAAGGTATGTGTATGTTCCCAATTTCGGTTAAAAAACGGATGAATATCGGCTGAAGAAAGTGTGATATGTATATCAAAAACGGTCCTTTATTACCAGGTTTGAAACCGACGACACGAATGACTTATCTCATCTAAACTTTCTGAAAATAAAAATATAAATAATACTCTCTCACTTTCGGAATTTTTCCTTATAATAGAGCACTCTGTTGAGATCCTTTTTTTCCAAAAAAATATAACTAAGTATATATATATATATATATATATATATATATATATATATATATATATATATATATATATATATATATATATTATTATTATTATTATTATTATTATTATTATTATTATTATTACCGTATTATCTGATTAGTTACACATGCTTCGGTTACCGAATCGAATCGTATCAACGATCCAGTAACTTCGTCAGACTTATTCTTTTTTCTGTTAAAGTCTGACGAAATTACTGAATCATTGATACGATTCGGTAATCGAAACATATGTAACTAAGCAGATAAAACGGTAATAAAAAATATATATATTTGCTCTGCAATAGTATTGAGAACTTTCTTCAGGTTTTTACTAATTAATTACCATTTTTTTTGCTAATATATATATATATATATATATATATATATATATATATATATATATATATATATATAAGATTGTTGATTTTTTTTATTAGCGATTCTGTGGTATTTTTTCTTTCTTCTCGCTCTCTGAGATCTCTTTAGAGAGAGGTTATCTGCCCTTTGTTTACATTTTAGTCGCCTCACAATTTTAGGACATATAATATGTAATTATTAATTAATTATTTACATATTTTGTTTAAATATTATTACGCGCATAAAAGTAAGTTACCCATAGACATACATTTTTTTAATTAGCGATTCTCTTGTATTTTTTTCCCTTTCTTCTTGTACCCTGAGCGCTCTTATATATATATATATATATATATATATATATATATATATATATATATATATATATATATATATACAGTGATGATCATATTTATTGGCACGGTAAAAAAAAAGTTAAATTTTGTCTAATAAATTCTAAAAAAGGGATTAAATTAAAGAAAATAACAAAGTATATTATGTATTTTTAACTGGCCTTTCCGATGTAGCAATCGGATTTTAGAAAAAATAAATAACAAAGGAACAACAAACATAATTGCAAAAAACCCTTGTTCAAAATTATTGGCACGGCTTTGTTTTTCTTTTAGTATCAGTATAATATAAATCAATTTCCGGTTTACGTGCTTTCTGAACTTTTTTATAGCCATATTATGCTTGTTTAACGCTAATTCAGTGAATAATTTTTTTCAGATAATTTTTAGATAGCGATTTATTTAAACTATTATAAGTTACTAAATTATAATTTTCAATCGCCATGGTAAAAATTAAGGAACACAGCGAAGACGTCAGGAAGCTTGTTGTAGCATGCCATACCAATGGGGAGGGCTATGATAAGATTTCAAAGAAGCTAAACCTTCCCAAATCCACTGTTAGAGCCATAATAAACAAGTTCAAATCGCAAGGCCACGTTATGAGTTTAGAGGGTAGAGGGAGAAAAAGGATTCTTTCCCCAAGAGATGAACGGAAAATTGTTCGACAAGTAAAACAAAACCCAAGGATCTCTGTTGGGGAGATTGTTGATGAACAGAGCACCTCTGGAGTGAATGTATCTCGACATACAGTTGGTAGAGTTTTGAAGAGAGCTGGTTTAAAAGCATGTCGTCCGAGAAAGACTTCCTTATTGAAGCCTATGCACCTGAAAGCAAGGGTAGCCTTTGCAAAACGTCATATTGATAAAGATGTTGCATTCTGGAAACGTGTTCTATGGACTGACGAAACGAAAATAGAGTTATTTGGCCATAATAAAGTGTCTTATATTTACAGAAAATCTGGCGAAGCTTTCCTGCCTAAGAACACCATACCCACAGTGAAGCACGGTGGAGGCAGTTTGATGTTTTGGGGATCCTTTGCTGCCTCTGGACCAGGGCGACTTGTTAAGGTCACAGGTAGCATAAAAAAGGAAAATTATGTTAAAATATTGGATGAAAACCTGAAAGACTCTGCTAAAGAGCTCTCACTTGGTCGTCGTTGGTGGTTCATGCAAGATAATGACCCAAAGCATTCGGCTAAACTGACTAAGAAATGGCTTGAGGACAATCATATTAATGTTTTGGAGTGGCCATCACAAAGCCCAGACCTTAATCCAATTGAAAATTTATGGAGAACATTAAAATTGAGGGTAATGCAAAGGAAGCCTAAGAATCTTATTCAATTGGAGGATTATTGTCAGGAAGAGTGGGCTAAAATTACTACTGAAGAGTGCAAAAACTTGGTTGTAAACTATGAAAAGCGACTGAGGAAGGTAATCAAGGCCAAAGGCTATACAATTGATTATTAAATAAATCGTGCCAATAATTTTGAACAAGGGTTTTTTGCAATTATGTTTGTTGTTCCTTTGTTATTTATTTTTTCTAAAATCCGATTGCTGCATCGGAAAGGCCAGTTAAAAATACATAATATACTTTGTTATTTTCTTTAATTTAATCCCTTTTTTAGAATTTATTAGACAAAATTTAACTTTTATTTTACCGTGCCAATAAATATGATCATCACTGTATATATATATATATATATATATATATATATATATATATATATATATATATATATATATATATATATATATATATAAATCCAAATGCAGAACTGTTCCGCTGTTTCACACACCATCAGTGCAGATAGACAGGCAACTGCCTCAAGCTAGGATCGAAACCTGACCGCTCAAATGACAGTCAAGGATTTTCACCATTGCGCTATACGGCTGATGCTGTATGGGTAATGAATTAACGATGTTTTGACATCGTCTAAATGCCTCCGCTCGATTTGTTTACATAAAAGAACGTCGCTTAAAACGCTAATTGCAGTTTGTATATCACTTCCCAATAAGCTCAACCCAAGATAGGGAGCATTATATATTATGATATACTTCACACACACACACACACACACACACACACACACACACACACACACACACACACACACACACACACACATATATATATATAAATAGTAGCACACTATTTTGAAGACACTTGTTTTGAATGTAAATTGGAAAATTTTTTGAAAACATTGTCAGGAAAATGATAAAATCATTTTTATGTCCTTTTGTTGATGTTGTAAGTCCGATATTTCGCTAAAAATAGCTTCATCAGTGTAGTTAGTCAAAAATTCACAGCTCGTACTCTAAATTTCTTCTTCCAGGACTTACTTCCTCTATAACAACAAAATGAAGAAAAAGAAACAAAAAAACAAAAAAAAAAAAAACAAAAAAAAACTACGGACTGACTAAATACCCTGATGAAGCTATTTTTAGCGAAATATCGGACTTATAACATCAACAAAAGGACATAAAAATGATTTTATCATTTCCTGACACTTAAAGTTTTCAAAATTTTCAAATATTTATATATATATATATATATATATATATATATATATATATATATATATATATATATATATACATATATATTATCTTCTCTTATATATATATATATATATATATATATATATATATATATATATATATAAATAAAATGAACTCATTTTTTCCCGTCGGATTTTGACCTTAATAGGATTAAAAATCAAGATATTTCATGCAAATATAATATGCACAAACGGCAGAACAATATCTGAGGTGTGTTATAGGCTTATTATTTCTCAAATTCCTCGATAATCTTAGATTTCTATACTTTTTCTGCTGAGAAGTCACGGCCAAAATCGGTTAAGATCAATGGAAGTGGTAAAATATTTTCTCTCTAATAAATTCCTCCTCCCCCTGCCACCACTTAACACCGTTTGGGGATCGTTCACAAGGAACAGTTGAGAAGAGAACACCGGTTTGGCTTCGTAGTTCTTTCATGTCAAGTTATTTAAAATCACTAAACTAAGCTGCAGTGCTCTGTGGCGTAGTGGTTAGCGTGCTGGACAATTCACATTATATTTTCACGTTCGCGCCGACCTACCGTAATCGTTTTTTTTTTTTTTTTTTTCCTAAACAACTGGAATGGACTTTTCTTGGTGGCCGAACTGTTAACGTTGCAGATGTTTTTTTGTTTTTTTTCACTTTTTATTTTCCTACTTTTACTCATGACTCCGGGTTTGATCCTTCCTACTTACCTACCATAACATTTTTTAAAACTCCCCCCCCGTCCCGGAAACAAACACTCGGGCAACGCCGGGTACCCCCGCTAGTTTTTAAAATATAATTATCCACTGACACGTGATTAGTGATCTACGACTAATCAGAGTGGCTGAATCTAGCGAGATTCGAAATCGGGACCTCACGGTAATGAGCCCAAACCCCTTACCGCTGACCCATCTCGCACGACTGTCTGGATATATCGCGATTTACTTAAATGTTATCTGTTTTGGTTTTAGCGACATGTCTTGAATGAATTCAATTATTTACGAAAGTGTATTTTTACCTAAATGCGAGTGGGGAATAATTTTCCCTTTAACCAATTTGGTACCCCCACATGGGGAGCGGTATATGTATATTATTTTTAAAATGTAATTATCCACTACCACGTGTTTCGTCGTCTATGACTCATCACAGTTGGCGAGATGGGTCAGAGGTAAGGGGTTTAGGCTCATTACCGTGGTGTCCCGATTTCGAATCTCGCTATATTCAGCCACTCTGATGAGTCGTAGACGACGAAACACGTGTCAGTGGATAATTTCATTTTAAAAATAATATATATACCACTCCCCATGTGGGGGTACCAAATTGGGTAAAGGGAAAATTATATATATATATATATATATATATATATATATATATATATATTGTGTACAGAAAGTTGTTAGTTGAGACAGATCATTGGTACCGTCGGTTTCAAGCCCGATAATAAGGCCCGTTTAAGGTATCCTTATCAAGCTCTCTTCAGCCAATATTCGTCTCTTTCGACGAATATTGGCTGAAGAGAGCTTGATAAGGATATCTTAAACGGGCCTTATTATCGGGCTTGAAACCGACGGTACCAATGATCTGTCTCAACTAACAACTTTCTGTACACAAAATATAAGTACGCTCCTAAAATTTGGTTTTTCCTTTTAATTGAGCACTCTGCTGGAATTCTTTTTCCCCCAAAAAAACTAATCATATATATATATATATATATATATATATATATATATATATATATATATATATATATATATATATACCACTCCCCATGTGGGGGTACCAAATTGGTTAAAGGGAAAATCATATATATATATATATATATATATATATATATATATATATTATTATTATTATTATTTTGTAAAAAGTATATCATGCCATCTTTTGATTTTGATTTTTCCCGCTTGGCTTACCTTGATTTATATCGAATAAGGATAACTTCGATACTTCGACTCCATTATTCAAATCCCGAAGATTAATGTTTTTACCTAATGCAACAAAAAAAAAAAGAAAACGCTAAGAATGTTGCATACCATGAAGATGGCGACCATCCATTGGTCCGACCGTATTGACGTATTTTAATTGTCTTATTTTATTTATTTATTTATTTTTTTTTTTGCGCGCTTGTTTTTTCTTCACTTTCCGACATGGGATCAAACGTCTTCCTTTCTTCAATAGATTTGTGTTGTCAACATTATTCCCCCCCCCCGCCTTTTTTTTTGTCATTATTCTGTATTTTAAAGCCGGAGCTTGACAACCCCGTGGGAGTCTCAGCTAGCCATTTACACAGCATTTATATTGACGATTAAATTGTAGTAACTTGTAAAGATATGTTTAGGGGACAGGATGGTTTGCTTCTGTGATAGACGATCTCCTCCCTATGTGTATTGTGAATGTATTGGATGGTAGAAGGATTGAAAAGCAAAGGGTCGCATAATGACGAAAACATACCGGTATATATTAGTGAAAGAATGCAGATTTATTTACATAAATTTAAATGAGAAATAATATTACATTATTTGTTAGAAAATGGATCGAGAGAGAGAGAGAGAGAAAGAGAGAGAGAGAGAGAGAGAGAGAGAGAGAGCGCGAGGTGTGTAAATTATATTGAGACACGTTGACCGGAATTCAGGATCAGCTGATCGGATTGTGTGTGAGTCACGTGATCAGGTTAGCTGAATCGTTGAGATTTGGTTTGGGCATAGAACACGATGGACGGCTTGTCAGACGTCTCCTCCTCTTCACTGCCGTGTGTAGAAACGAGACCAAGAGAAACCACGCAAGCCATAGATTCACTTTCCATCTTCTGCAAGACATCTGGAAAGTGAAATAAAAACTATAAAAAACTTCATCGTGTTCGAGTGAATGAACCTTCATCCAAAACAGGTACCATCCCCCCTCTAAGACATGAGATGTTTCCAGATGGACCAACAGCCAAAACACAGAAGGTATGTTGAAAAATACATGTACCACACGCACACACAGCGGCATATGAACATATCATTTAACCACTATTGGACCACTAGACGATCACACGGCATTAACGCTGATTAGACGATTACACACAATACCCTTTATTACAGATAACTACGCAGCATATTTACATAAATTTAAATGAGAAATGATAAGGATATAGATGGTAAGAAATGAAAGTTCGTTTAGAAAGGAGTAACGTTACTTGCGATTGATGAGAGGCGGACGGGTTAGTCAGGAGAGCTGGTTGGTGGCCAATGCCACCGGAGCAGTTCTCCATTAAATGTTGACTGGTGTAAGGTTCAGGGCGAAAGAGGCAGAAATATACCGGTATATATCAGTGAAGGAATGCAATTTATTTACATAAATTTACATGAGAAATATTAAGAAAGAATTCGTTAAGAATAAGAGTTCATTAAGAATAAGAGTTCGTTACTTGCGGTTGATGATAGGCTGACGAGTTAGTCAGGACCGCTGTTGGTGTCATCGGCCACCAACAGGAGGGACTCTTTGTTACATGTTGGCTGCTCGAGGGTCCAGCATGAAAGAGAGAGAAATATAAGAAACAGGAAGTGACGTATATCTTGCCCTCTGGTGGCCAAGTATGTGTCACCAGCGTTAAGGGGCGATAATCGAATTTATCCTGGAGGTTCTGTTTTGTGTCTGTGTGTCATATGGTATTTGCTGATCAACTCCAGAAAAAATCTCAAGAACACTGATCCAATGGCAAGAGACATAGTCAGGACGATTGGGGATTGTTCCAAGTGCAGCAGTTACTAGAAACTTGCCATAGTGTTACGTTATGCTAACATGAACAGCACCCATCTAAACGGGTGTATACGTTTCATGTTGGTTTATCCTTAATGTGTTACTAATGTCCTTAGTGGTTCTTCACTTTCTGAACCGTGCTCGTTTATTTATGTTGTGTGATATATATATATATATATATATATATATATATATATATATAATTAACTAGCTCTACCTCTGTATTGAGCATTTTTGAAGTAAATACTTAAAGTTTACGCATAAATCATATATAAATTTCATGTAATATATATGTTTTATGTTCCGTGATGTTCTAAATTTATAAGCGCGTGTGTGTGGGTGGGTGGGTGTCATATATCCGACATACCTTATATATGACCTTCACCTTCACCGAGGTGCACGACTTATATGATCTTCACCGAGGTGCGCGACTTGACACACACACAAAAAAACAGCCTCTTAATCACCTGCTAACGCACGCGTCACTGTAACGTCCAATGACAACAACAACAACAACAACCTTCTCACTCGACATGCCTTTTATACCACTATCTCAATCCCTTCTCTTGCGCATGCGCCTGTAGATTCCTGACAACCTCGAGACTTCCGCTTATAAAAACCCAAGTTTTCTTGTCGCGCATGCCTATACAAGGCACAAACACGTGGGTGTTTGTTTTGTTGGTAAGTACTACACTCCCCCCCTGATCTGATGATCACTCCGGGGGTGGCCTCTTAGTTATACCTTATATGCACTAATCCATCTGGAATTCATCTTCTTCGAAGGGCTGGAACGTGTTGGACGAAAGACATTCACTCCAAGATGATAACTGCTTTTTCATATGTCGACGCAGATAAACATGGAAAGTGGGTTCTTTTCTTGTGGTCTTCAACAGTTTCAATTGAGAGACACGTCACCTCCCTCCCAAGGGGGGGGAACAATCATTAACCCACCCTCTGTTCATCGTGTCCAAATTTCATCTCCAAGTCATCTCCAGCTATATATAAACGTTTTATGTTTCGCGATCGTCTAAATTTATATGCGTGTGTGTGGGGGGGGGTATCATATATCCGACATACCTTATATGCACTGGTCCATCTGGAATTCATCTTCTTGGAGGGGCTTGAACCTGTTGGACGAAAGACATTCACTCCAAGACGATAATTGTTTTAGGTTTTATTCACTTCTCCAGATGCCGGTGCAGATTTTTTTTTTTTTTTACACAGTGATCACCACTTATCAAGGCCCGGAAGCCACTCAGGGATAAGGGTTATTGCAAGTACATTACGTTAGTGAGGAGATTTGCTGAAATGTTTACTTAAGGGGGCGGTTCATTAGGAATTTGTTAACATTGGACTTGAAGACATCCAAGTTGTAGTCCGGAGGGAAGCAGGCAGACGGAACAGAGTTCCACAGGCGTGCAGTTCTAAGAAAGAAGCTTTGTTCATGGAATCTGCGTTTTGATTTAGGCACAGATATAGAGTGGGGGAAATTTTTCACAGTGGATTCAGCTAGACGGGTGTTTTTCGTGAAAGATTGGCGAGGGGGGACCAGAGATTGGAGTTCAGATGAGCATCTGCCATGGAAATAACGATAAAACAAGGACAGGCTCGCAACGTCTCTTCTGTGGGAGAGAGGTTGCAGGGTAGTAGATGAACATGGAAAGTGAATTCTTTTCTCGTGGTCCTTAACAGTCTCCGTTGAGAGACACGTCACCTCCCTCCCAAATGGGAGGGGGGTGGAGAACACAATCATTAACCTAACCGTTCTTCATCGTGTCCAAATTCCAACTCCAAATCATCTCCAGGTAACCTGATCCACGTGACTCACATGTAGATCCGATCAGCTGATAAGATACTTCCAGTAAACTTGTCTTTTATCTAGTTGTGTTATATTTTGACAGGTTTCATGAAAGCATCATCATATCCATCTCTTATCTACCTCTCCAGTTATATAGATAGATAGATAGATCGAGATGGACAGATAGCTAGATCGATAGATAGACAAATAACTACAAGGAATTATTAAAAATTATTGATTGGACGATTCCAATATTTTTCCCAATTCTGATGCAATTATCTGATAAGGTCTTCTGGTAAACTTGTCTATGATCTGGCTCTGTTATATTTTGACATCATCATATCCATTTGTTGTCTACCTCTCCAATTAGATAGACAGACAGACCGAGATGGACAGATAGCTAGATCAATCGATAAATAAATAACTACAAAGTTAGATAGATAACTTGATCTGTTCTACCTAACAAGAGTTTGGTCAAAGTAACTCCACTCCGAATTTTCTTTTAGGGTTGTTTCCCTTAGATTAGACAGCCTTTCAGGGCTGACGAGCTTAACTTAACCGGGCAATAGACAATAGAGAGAACTTAAATGCCTACTAGTGTCTAAAGTTCCTCAGTACAGGGGTTTGACTGGATAACCTGGCACGAGTATACTTTTCCCTACAAGCAAATCAGGACAAAACATTTCAAACCACACAGTGTCCGCAACCAAAATAAGATCTCCTCGATATAGCTAACCTACACTGGCTTGTACGAGGCATATGACACCTTCTCGAAGTGTTGTTACCTCAAGTGACTGCATGAAGCTGGATATTCCACCAGACTAGATGAATTCAATAAGACCGAAAGACCACAAGAAATAATACTATAACATATTTATATGGTCAATTGAGGGGAAAGAAATAATGGTCTTAACTTTTTGATTAAATCAGTGTTTTTGATTTCTTTTGCTTCGGGCCAAGATCTAAGTGTAGTATCTGTTCACTTCACCTTTTTATTGTGCTCGGTTAATGGAGGAGACACCCTTCACGACGGAGATAAGGGCCATTGACAATCGTAAAATATTACAAACTAATTATATCAAAGAAATATAATGACCAGTGATAATCAGATTCACATTTTGAATAAACTATGAAGGTAAATATGATAAATAAAAGCATTTAATTATATTCTACTAACGGGACCTGTGGAAATTCCACAGAGAACTCATTCATATGTAATATATTGGTGTTGGCATTCTGTAAATGTTCAGTGTAAATGGAGACGCTCTGATATTATTGTAGCCCTTTTGTTAAAACTGCACAAGTATTTATGTGAGCTAGCATGAACGCCCAGCAAAACCCGGTCGTAAAGTACGCTTAAATATGATATTTTAATTCTTGTATATTTCGTCTATCTTTATAATTATAAAACTCAAATGACCTTGTAACAGGTGTTGTAATCTCACATCCGGTTTACCACTTCCGGTTGCGCATGCGTACATAAACATAAACCCATAACAGCGTAAACAAATAGAATTTAACCTTCACACTGAAATATTAACGTTATCATTTAGAAATCATTTTTTAATACAGGGTGGGGATGTTTTGCAACTATTCTGTATTACAACCATACTGTCGCAATTTTCTTACAAATAAATCAACTTAACTCGTTGACAAACATAAGAACAATTTACAACGGCGATTTACCCACAGCCTTCATTTTTTTAATGTATTGTCCATTTTTTAATACACCTTTCTTAAAAAACATTCATACATTTTCTTCTACACTACCAACATAAATAAATAACCCGAAAATATTTTTTTTAATTTGCGTTACAAATAAATAATCAACGCGACAATAAAACGTATTGTTTTACTGTGTACGTTTTCAGCGTCCCAATTGATTCTTTTTCGCATTTAAATTATCCAAATAAACAATTGTTAATACTTTCTGCATTCTTTTTACATCGTTCATTTCTGTATTACGTTCAAGTTATTTTAACACAATTTTCTTACAGATAAATATACTTTAACCCGTTGACAACCATAAGAGCATATAACAGCGATTTAACCACCGCCTTTATTTATTTTTTAATTCATTCTTCATTTTGAATACATCTTTCTTAAAAAACATTCATACATTTTCTTCTACACTAACTAAATAAATAACCCCGAAAATATGTTTTTTTATTTGTTAATTTGCGTTACAAATAAATAATCAACGCGACAATAAAACGTATTGTTTTACTGTGTACGTTTTCAGCGTCCCAATTGATTTTTTTTTCGCGTTTTAATTATTCAAATAAACAATTGTTAATTCTTTCTGGGGTTTATTTCCGCAATGTCTTAATTAGTTTTATTGGCCTTATTATTAACATATGAGTTAAATATTTGACCCAATGGGGCATGAATGTTTTTTTTTATAATAAATTGAACAAAGTTACATTTTATTTTCATTTTCTATTTAAAAAGCCATTCTTAACACGGGGAGAGTGTTTTTAACTATTCGGTACTTTCAACTAACAATTTCATTTAACAAAGATATATCAAAATTTAAGAATGCGAGGCTGGTGAAAATCCAGAGGCGATAAAAATGAGCTAGAACTAATTTGGAAAGTAAAAAGGAAGAAAAAAAAAAAAAACTAATTGAATATTTTTGATTGCAAAAAATGTCCCCGGGGAAATTTGGCATTTTAAATAGTTCAAGGCGATCGGAAAGTATTGCGATATTTTCTCGGATTGAGTGACGACTTCTTTGCCTCGTGCTATTTCTATCACACACACACACACACACACACACACACACACACACACACACACACACACACACACACACACATACACACACACATAGACACCAACACGCGCACACACACATATACGCTCACACACATACACACACGCACACACACATACACACACATACACGAACGCGCGCACACACACACAAACACACACACACACGCAAACACACACACGCAAACACACACACACATACACACACATAGACACCCATACAAGCACACACACATACAAACACACACGCACACACATACAAACACACATACACACACACATACACAAACGCACACACATACACACACACGCACACACACACGCACACACACACAAACACACACATACACCCACACACGCACACACACATACACACACGCACACACACATACACACATACACACACACGCACACACACATACACACACGCACACACACATACACACACGCACACACACATACACACACACGCACACACATACACATATACACACACACGCACACACACGCACACACACACATATACACAAACACACACACACACAGATACCCACACATATATATGTTCATATCTGATAATAATTATAAAACACTGTGAACCGTCTAACCCTAACCCTTACTTCCTTAAATCTTGTATATATATATATATATATATATATATATATATATATATATATATATATATATATATATATATATAAGTGAAAAAGTCACAGATTAAGGATCAAGTGAATTTACCTGTCAGATATTACATTGAGGTAATACTTTCAGGATGATCCTAGCCATAAAGGTAAAGCTCAACAGTTAAAAAATAGAGCAATATATAAATTTAATGATTAAAGTTAAATTCTGTAAATCAAAATATATACAAATATATTTAAGTTAAGAATTTATTGTTTGAAATAAGGAATATATAAAGAAATATTTACATTTAAGCACCATCTAAATAACTTTTAAATAACATTTTCAATAAATAAAACTTATATATATATAAACGTATATTTATATATATATATATATATATATATATATATATATATATATATATAAGTTTAATGATTAAAGTTTAATTCTGTAGACTAAAATATATATAAATATATAAAACGTATATTTAAGTTAAGAATTTATTGTTTGAAACAAGGAATATATGGAGAAAAATTATGTTTATTATTGACATTAATATCCCGGCAACTATTGAACTTATTCTGAAAATGGACTGCCCAGGTTGTATGAAATTCTTTTTCCTATGACTCTTATTCATCATTCAAATAACATTTTCAATATATGTGCTGTAAAGCAAAAATACTTGTTTATTAACAGCTGAACATTTTGATAATTGCATTTCATTTCCTTTGATGATATGAGCCATTATTGAAATTCCATGGATTAAGGAAATAAACATAATTTTTCTCTATATATTCTTGTTTCAAACAATTCATTCTTACTTAAATATATTTGTATATTTTGATTTACAGAATTTAACTTTGATCATTAAACTTATATATATATACTAGCATGGGTGTCCGGCGTTGCCCGGGTGTTTGGATGTGTATGTAGAGCAAAAAAAGATCAGTTTTTTTTTTATTTGACTCCTATTATGACCCCTTAACGTTTATTGTTTTGGGCTCAAATTGAGTTATTAAGTTACGTCCATGTCCAAGGAACCTATATCTAAAATTTCAAGTGTTTAGACCCAAAATTGTCGGAGCAGTTTGGTAGAGTTCTCAAAGGTCAAATCGTTGAACTTTTACCCCCTAACAGCCAAATTTCTGGCCGAAAACCGATCACATCGATTTTCGCAAATCTCAGTACCCTGTATATCAAATTTCGAGTCTCTAGACTAAAAATTGACAGTTATTGCGTAGAGAAATATACACAGACACACAGACATACAGGCAGACAGACAGACAGACACACAGACACTTTTACTTTTATAGATATACTAGCATGATAATAGTAACGAAACCAACGATTAGTAATGTACTCCGACGCAACGGTCTTAAATCGCGTACACCTCGAAAGACACCATTACTAAAAAAATGGCATGTTAATGCTCGTCTGGAGTTTGCAAGAGACCACTTATTGAAAACAGATGATTAATGGAAGAATGTGATCTGGTCCGATGAGACGGAAGAGGAACTTTTCGGCATTAACTCTGTACGTCGAGTATGGAGAAGAGATGGCACAGCGCACGATCCCAAGAACACCCTCCTCACTGTAAAGTTTGGTGGTGGAAATGTCACGCTCTGGGGATACTTCTCTTCAAATGATACTGGGCCACTTCATATTATAGATTGAAAGATGAATGCAGCCAAATATCGGTAAATTCTTGAAAATAATCTCTTGCCTGCTTCCAATGCGTTATGTACGCGATAGGGATGGATTTTTCAACAAGATAATGATTCTGGAGAACCTACTGTTTTTTTTTTTTATATATAAAATTATTTTATATAAACTTCTTTTCAATAAACGAAAAAAAGAAACATTAAGAAATTTACAAGCGGAGTTTGAACTTATAGACCACGTCATGCAAAAAGAAAAAAAAGCACGTAAATTTTCAAGTCTTTTAAATTGCAAATTTCTTTTTGGCCCCACTATATATATAATTCAACAAAGCTTCCCCCAACATTCTATAATTCCTCTTAATCTGTTTCGTCCCTAATGAACCTTACGCTAGACACCGAATGTTCCCCATGCTAGCTAGCAACTTCTCTACTCTTCTGATGAGAAGCATTAGGCTTCGAAATGCTCTGGTATAAAGAGGCCCATTTTATCCCCCAAATTTTGCCTGTATTTCATTATTCAATAAATGATCCATTCTATATCTACCTATATATAGTCTTGTGTCCATTTCACACTCTTGTTGTCCTATTATATATATATATATATATATATATATATATATATATATATATATAAATATATATATATATAAAATATATTTTTAGTTATCGACATACAGACCTGTTTTGTTGTTTCACAACTCATCAGTGCCGCTAGACTAACACCTATCCCTACCCCCTGACTACGGAATCGGTGGCCGAAATTAATCTGTCCGAATGTCTATTTAAATAAACATCCGTTCGCCACTCGTAGAGGGCTCAAACGTTTGTTTGTAAACAAACCGCGAGCTTCGCATTTTTTCAGCTAAATTAAGTAGCGAGTAAGATAATTTACGATAGTGCTCTACCCAAGAGGGGGGGCTTTATAAAATATATTTTTAGTCATCGACATACAGACCTGTTTCGTTGTTTCACAACTCATCAGTGCCGCTAGACTAACACCTATCCCAAGCCGAGGATCGAACCTAGAACCGTCGTGATGACAGTCGGCAGCTCTACCCCCTGACTACGGAATCGGTGGCCGAAATTAATCTGTCCGAATGTCTATTTAAATAAACATCCGTCCGCCACTCGTAGAGGGCTCAAACGTTTGTTTGTAAACAAACCGCGAGCTTCGCATTTTTTCAGCTAAATTAAGTAGCGAGTAAGATAATTTACGATAGTGCTCTACCCAAGAGGGGGGCTTTATATACATATTATTATATATATATATATATATATATATATATATATATATATATATATATATATAATAGGACAACAAGACTATGAAATGAGGACACAAAACTATATAGGGATCATTTATTTAATAATGGAATAAAGGCAAAATTTGGGGGATAGAAGCGACTCTTTATGCCAGGGCATTTCGAAGCCTAGGTAGCATGGGGAAGATGCGGCGTCTAACGTAAGGTTAATTAGGGATGAAAAATATTAAGAGAAATTATAGAATGTCGGGGGAAGCTTTATTGAATTCTAAACCAATAAGGGAAAGCTTGTTACATATAGTATGTATATGGTCCTTTTGTGGAATTGAACTTTTTTTTTCCTTTTACATTAAGCTATATATATATATATATATATATATATATATATATATATGTGTGTATATATATATATATATATATATATATGTGTGTATATATATATATATATATATATATATATATGTGTGTATATATATATATATATATATATATATATATATATATATATATATATATATGATTGTTGAGCTGGATTAAATCCGACGATATGAAATAAAATGGAGGTGGATTTAATCCAGCTCAACAATCATATATATATATATGTCGTAATGGAAGGACAACTTTACAAACGAAAGCTGCGTAAATATACTAACACACTGATCGCAGCTCACTCCAACACAAACAGGAGTTCTTACTTACATTCATTCCTAAATGTATATATAGCCCCAATCCTCCGACCATTTTGAACACAAAAGAGATGTAAAAAACAACAATACACTCAACGCCATATTTTGTCACATCATGGAAAACGACCACCATTTTGATTTTAACAAAGCAACTTTCCTTAAACACATGCATAACAGATCCACACGACGTTTAATTGAGTCAGCTATAATCTCCCATTCCAGCAATATAATTAAGCAAAGAAAAGGTTTTTTCCACGTTGCTCCCTTTCTGTCGAAAATAATTATTAAAGAAAACAACTTAGATACCGGTTAAACGCGAAAAAAAAAAAAAATTCGTAATTTCACTTAATTTTATTTTTATTTTACTTATTTACTGTATTTTATCATTATCGATTTTTAGACTCCATTTTATCACCCCCTATTCTTATTTTAAGATACCATCTTTTAAGTTACTGCGCTATTTTATCCCAATTCAATTATTCCTAATTTAAAAAAAAAAAAAAGATTCTTTCGTAATCTCGTGTCATTTTATTTATTTAATCTATCACCGCTATATTTCCAAACACAATTTTTAATCTCTACGATATTTTATCCCAATTCAATTATTTCTAATTTAAAAAAAAAAAAGATTCTTTCGTAATCTCGTTTCATTTTATTTATTTAATCTATCACCGCTATATTTCCAAACACAATTTTTAATCTCTACGATATTTTATCTTTTAGACGTAATCCACTACACTAGTTTACTCTAATTAGTTCTTCTCTCATAAAATGTATATACATGTATATATGACATCTAATTTACATAAGGAAAACACGCTGCTCTCCCCCATCATTATATATAGCCCCAATCCTCCGACTCTCTCGTCAATGACCATCCCTCTTGAAGAAGCCCGCATAAATCGGGCGAAACGTTGAGTATCCAGGTCCCTCCACCTCCATTTTATTTCATATATATATATATATATATATATATATATATATATATATATATATATATATATATATATTGTTTTTAAGATATAATTATCGACTGACACGTGTTTTGTCGTCTACAACTCATCAGAGTGACTGAATCTAGTGAGATTAGAAATAGGGACCCCATGATAAGAAGCCTTAACTCCTACCTATGGACCTTGACCATCTCGCATATCGTTCGGATATATCGCGATTTACGTAGATGTTATTTATTTGTTTTTTGTTTTGCGATACGTTTCGAATGCAATTCTTTATACTAAAATGCATATATATATATACTAGCATTTCAGCCCGGCGTTGCCCGGGT
>NC_136526.1:4039847-4084847 GCF_053919585.1 Euprymna scolopes | reverse complement strand
TTTTTTTCTTTTTTTTCTTTTTCTTCTACTTTTTCTAATATTTCTTCTTTTACCTCTTTTTCTTTTTCTTCTTCTTTTTCTTTTTCTTCTCTTTTTCTTCTACTTTTTCTATTATTTCTTCTTCTTTTTCTTCTGCTTTTTCTTTTACTTTTTCTATTATTTCTTCTTCTTTTTCTTCTTTTTCTTCTTCTTCTTTTTCTTCTTTTTCTTCTTCTTCTTTTTCTTCTTTTTCTTCTTCTTCTTTTTCTTCTTATTTCTTTCTTTTTTTCTTTTTCTATTATTTCTTCTTCTTTTTCTTCTTCTTTTTCTTCTTCTTGTTCTTGTTCTTCTTTTTTTTTTCTTCTACTTTTTCTTCTTCTTTCTTTTTTTTCCTTCTTTCTTACTGTTTCTCATTTCCTCTTCTACTCCGTTTTTTTTTCTTCGTCTTCGTTTTATTCATATTTTTGCCCACTTTTGTTCCTTTTCTTTATTTTTCTTTCGCCTTCTCCCTTTTCTATACTGTAATAATTCATTCTTGCTTTACAACGAAAGAAAGTAGTATTACCTCCCCTTTTAACTCTCCCCTTTCTTCCTCCTCTTCCTCTCTCACACTTTCATCTGCATCATAATTAGCATCATCACAATATCATATTTCACCCCACCCCCATCATCATCTTCATCATCACGTATCGATAATGATGGACCTAATGTCGTTTCCTGCCCATTATATTCCAATGAAATCTGCGTTGAATTCAGTATCGATTTTGCCATGTACTTCTGTCGACGTGCAAAGAAAAGACTAAAAAAAAAAAAAAAACGCCATTATTAGACAATTATTTAGTCTCCGAGGAAACAAAATAGAAGCAACAGTAGCTTGGTGCCAACAGGATTCGAAACTCGATCTACTATTTCAGAAAAATGTCTATATATAGTCAAAATTTGGTCTTGCAACGTAACAAAACTCTGTCTATCGATCTTTTTTTTTTACAAGGTAGTCACCACTTATCAAGCCCCAGAAGCCACTCGGGGATAAGGGTTATTGTGTGTACAGTAATCAGTGGGATAGTATCGTAGTGGTAGTTAGTATTGGAGATTTGATAAAGTGTCATCACTTAAGGAGACGGTTCATCGGGAATTTGTTTATGTTGGACTTGAAGACATCCAAGTTGTAGTCAGGTGGGAAACAGGCAAACGGAAGAGAGTTCCACAGGTGTGCACGTCTAAGAAAGAAGCTTTGTTCATGGAATCTACGCTTTGATTTAGGCACAGATAAAGAGTGGAGGAACAATAAAACAAAGACAGGCTTGCAACGTCTCTTCTGTGGAAGAGAGGTTGCATGGAAGAGAAAAGGGCATCCTCTATTAAGTCACAAAGCCTATATTGTACTCTGTCAAGGCAGGATAGGCTGTTTTTAGCAGCTCCAGTCCAGATGTGGCAGCAGTACTTCATCCTTGGACGTACTTGGCTTTTATATAGATAGAGAATTGCATCAGCAGTGAGATATCTTCTGGAGCGGTACTTTCCACGTCTCTCTGTTTTTCTCTCTCTATATATATACTAGCAGACCGCCCAGCATTGCCCGGTCATAAATTCCGCTTAAATACGATATTTTAATTTGGTTGGTTGGTTGGTTGTTTTTGTTTTACGGCATATCAACCCTTTTCAGGTTATTTAATGCCGAATCCAAAGATTTTGAAGAAAAATTTTTTAATAGAATATATTTGTTGTTTTCAAGTCAGTTTCTATTTAACCCATAGTTGGGACCCTAACGGGTACTACCACTCCGGGTCAGAGTGGACCTGGGAGCAATGGTAATTAAAGGGTGGCTCTACACTCCCCAAAGCACACAAGCTGGGGCCTCACCACTGGATATAGTTTAAGGTCATATCCAGGACCCCCATTGAGGGACTTTTACCCTCTGCAGGGAGGCAGTCGGTGTATTCTAATGCCCCACCGACAGGGCCGATATTTTAATTTAATGAAGATATTGTATTACTTATATATAGTAATGAATTAAAAAGTTAAAAAAAAAAAAATTATTGACACGTGCGCCACCATCGAGAATCGAAACCAAAAAGTTTAGCTCACGGTTGACCTTTTCCTTTGACGTTAATGTCTGAGCTATGTAGACATGTTTGCTGCAAGGCTAAAAATTTAAACATGAACCAATAGTTATTATGTTGCGCATGCATATTCGTAATGCCGTCGTTCGATTTTCACCTGCACCGATTTTCTCCGGCTAAAACATAAATATAAAGTTTTGCATGGGTTCGAATACCCTATATATTAAGTTTCATAGCTGCAGACAAAAAACTCTAGGAGGAGTCTGGTAGGCAAAATTTTTAAATAAATAAATAAATATATATTTATACTAGCAGTTCAGCCCGGCTTTGCTCGGGCCCTATGTACACTTTATGCACATATGTATATATATATATATATATATATATATATATATATATATATATATATATATATATATATATATATATATTAAAACGTTTGACTAATGTTCAGGTAACCCACATCTAAAATTTCAAATGTTCAGACCTAAAATTGGCGGAGGAGTTTGGTAGAGTCTACAAAGTTCAACTCTTTCAACTTTAACCTCTTGGAAGCCAAATTTTCGCCTAAGAACTGATTAAAAAGCTTGCTGCATGTCTGAATATCCTTTATGTAAAATTTCGCTTTAGACCAAAAATTAGCTGAATAGTTTGGTAGAGACCGCAAAGATCAAATCTTCTGAACTTTGACCCCTTGGCAACCAAATTTTCGGCCCTAAACCGATGAAAAGCTTGTTCTATGTCCGAATACACTTTATCAACGCTCTGATCCCCAGCTGGCATCAATTGTGATGGATGGCTCTCGTCTGGGTGAGGCTCCGTGTTTTGACAAGCTTCTGGGTTTAACCTTTACTCCTGATCTGAAATGGAACACGTACATCAAGTCTGTTGCCAAGGTCGCTGGAAAGATGGTGAGATCCTTCTACCGCTCCAGAAGATATCTCACTACTGATGCAATTCTCTATCTATATAAAAGCCAAGTACGTCCAAGGATGGAATACTGTTGCCATATCTGGGCAGGAGCTGCTAAAAACAGCCTATCCTGCCTTGACAGAGTACAAAATAGACTTCGTGGCTTAGTGGGGGATGCCCTTTTCTCTACCCTGCAACCTCTCTTCCACAGAAGAGACGTTGCGAGCCTGTCCTTGTTTTATCGTTATTTCCATGGCAGATGCTCGTCTGAACTCCAATCTCTGGTCCCCCCTCGCCAATCTTTCATGAGAAACACCTGTCTAGCTGAATCCACTGTGAAAAATTTCCCCCACTCTATATCTGTGCCTAAATCAAAACGCGGATTCCATGAACAAAGCTTCTTTCTTAGAAGTGCACGCCTGTGGAACTCTGTTCCGCCTGCCTGCTTCCCTCCGGACTACAATTTGGATGTCTTCAAGTCCAATGTTAACAAATTCCTAATGAACCGCCCCCTTAAGTAAACACATCAGCAAATCTCCTCACTAACTTAATGTACTTGCAATAACCCTTATCCCTGAGTGGCTTCCGGGCCTTGATAAGTGGTGATCACTGTGTAAAAAAAAAAAAAAAAAATGTAAAATTGTATATGTTTATACCAAAAACTGAGTAATTTGATAGAAACTGCAGAGATCGAATTTTTAAAAACTTTCACCGCAATTTTGACCCATTAACATTTATTGTTTTGGGCTCATATCAACTTATTAAGTTTGATCCATGTCCAAGTGACCTGCATCTAAAATTTCAAGTGTTTAGACCTAAAATTGGCGGGGTAGTTTTGTAGAGTTTTCAAAGATCAAATCGTTGAACTTTGACCCCTTGAATGCCAAATTTCTGGCCGAAAACCAATTAAAAAGATTTTTTTAAACCTCAATACCCCCTATGTCAAATCTCGAGTTCGTAGACTGAAGATTGACAGAGAAGTTTGGTAGGGGAATGTACACAAACACACACACACACACACACACACACACACACACAGACATTTTCACTTTTATAGATACTAGCATTTTAGCCTGGCGATGCACGGGTGTTTGGTGGTAGTAGGAAGGCAGGCTCGAACCCATACCGCAAAGGAGGAAAAGAACGGGGAAAAAACCTGACGTCTTCGTTGTTACGACCACCGCCAAACCGGAAGTGACGTAGGTTTAAAATAAGGCTAGACAATTGGAAGAACAGATTGACTATCGAAAATATCAGCGAAAAAAGCGACCCTTCCCTGTAGAAAAGTGCCCAGTTGAAGGTGAAGATATTAATGTTTTTAGCCAATTTTTCGCTATTTGTCGTCTGAAAGGTCGAACTTCAAAACGATACTGATCTTGTAAAAATCCGTCGCCTCTGTCGAAAGTTTTAGGCAGACATGCAAACATACATACATACATTTATATATTGGTAACTAAAAATTTTCGACCCAAACCGATTAAAAACCTTTCCCTATCTATGAATACCCTTTATGTAAAATTTCAAATGTTTAGACCAGAAATTGTCTGAGTAATTTGTTAGAGACGGCAGAGGTCAATGTTTTTAACTTTAACCTCTATTATGCCCCTTAAAATTTATTATTTTGGGCTCAAATCAAGTTATTAAGTTAGCGCCATGTCCAAGGAGCCTATATCTAAAATTTAAAGTGTTTAGACCCAAAATTGTCGGAGGAGTTTGGTAGAGTTTGCAAAAGTCAAATCGTTGAACTTTGACCCCTTAACAGCCAAATTTCTAGCCGAACATGGATTACGAAGATTTTCCCAAATCTCAGTACCCTGTATATCAAATTTCGAGTTATTGCGTAGAGAAATGTACACAGACACACAGACACACATACATAGACACGTTCACTTTTATAGATATCCTAGCATTTCAGCCCGGCATTGCCCGGCGTTGCCCGGGTGTTTGAATGTGTATTTTGAGCAAAAAAAGGGGTCAATTTTTTTTAACTTGACCCCTATTATGATCACTTAAAATTTATTGTTTTGTAGCTCAAATCAAATTATTAAGTTAGATCCATGTCCAAGGAACCTATATCTAAAATTTCAAGTGTTTAGACTCACAAATGGCGGAGGAGTTTGGTAGAGTTTTCACAGGTGAAATCGTTGACCTTGTACTCTTTCACGGCCACATTTCTGGTCGAAAACGGATTACAAAGATTCTCCAAAATCTCAGTACCCTGTATATCAGATTTCGAGTCTGTAGACTGAAAATGTACAGAGATATTGTGTTGGGAAATGTACGCAGACAGACAGACACACACACACACAGACACTTTCACTTTTATATATATACTAGCAGTTCTGCCCTGCTTTGCTCGGGCCCTATTACTGTTCATAAGGTTATGTGCATATGTATATATTAAAAAGTGTGAATATGTAAAGTAATGCCTTTCTGTATAATAGTCTTCCTTAACTACCATAGAGAAAAGACAGACAGACATTTTCACTTTTATAGATAGACAGATAGATAGATAGATTGGATGCAATATATAGTAATGGTTTAAAAAATGTAAAAAAAAAAAAGACGCATGCGCCACCACCAAGAATCGAAACCAAAACGTTCAGCTCACGATTTATTTGCCTCTGCCGTCAATGACTCAGCTATGAAAACATCTTTTCTGCAAGACTAAAAATTAAAACATGAACCAATAGCTACTACGTGATGCATTCGTAATGCTGGCGTTCGACCTTCACCTGGCAAATTTAATTTTCTTTAATTTTCACACTTTTGCACCAATAAAAACCAAATATAAAGTTTTGCACGGATTCAAATACCTTATATATGAAGTTTCATGTCTGTAGGCCAAAAACTCTAAGAGGAGTTTGCTAGGCAAAATTTGTTAAACAAAAATATATACGTATACATAAATATATATGGAAACAATTTTGTGTTTACTATAAACTTTTTACGCAAATATTACGCAAGTATAAATCATGTAGAATATCTGCATGAATATAATTATACGTAATAATTAAGTAAAGATCATTATCCCAATCCCATTAGAAAACGGAAGCAACTAATAGGGAATTAATTAAAACGAATGTTTAAAAGAATATGCAAATTAGCTAGATCTTTTGCTAGTGAATGCAATTCCACAACCCATACATAAGAAAATTGTATTTTCTTTTAAAATAAATAGAAAAGAAAAGAGGGTAGCCTTTTTTTCTGTTGTTCTTGGCCTTCGGGTCGGGATCAAAGTGTAGTATCTGTTTCGGCAGATGCTGCACTTAAGATAATTTGTACCAGTCAATGGAGGGGAAACCCTCTATACTGGGAAAATTATTATTTTTGGTAACCAGAGTGCCCCCTTTTTGCCTACTTTTAGGGGAGCTGGTTTTTACCTCACATTAAAAACGGCCTTGTGCCTAATTTGCTCGGTGGGGGAGCAAATAAATACCATCTGTTCCGGCTGATACTGCAAGCAAAGACCATATGTGGGGGCAGCCCCACATATAAGACCTTGGTCAATGTAGGGGCAACCCCTCGTACCAATTGTCACTATCCACCTCCTCTACTCCCCGGGGAGTTGGTCCCCCATTTCCCCTTCACTCCTCACTTTAAAAATCGGCCTTGTGCCTAATTTGCTCAGTGGGGGAGCAAATAAATACCTTCTTTGCCTTTGGGCCGGGATCAAAGTGTAGTATCTATTCTGCAGATGCTGCACTTAAGGTAATTTGTCCCCGTCAATGGAGGGGAAACTCTCTATACTGGGACAATTACTATTTTTGGTGCCCCTTTTTTCCTTTTTTCGAAGAGCTGGTTTAACCCCACATAAAAACGACTTTGTGTCACATTTTGCTTTGGTGGGAAAGCAAATAAATACTAATAGAAAAGAGGGTTTTTAATATGAATATCAATACACACAAAAGAAAAACAGATTTATTGGAGTACTAGCATGGGTGGCCGGCGTTGCCCGGGTGTTTGGAAGTGTATGCTGAAAAAACAAAAACAAACAAAATCGGTCAATATTTTAAACTTTGACCCCTATTATGACCCCTAAAATTTATTGTTTTGGGCTCCAAGCGAGTTATTAAGTTAGATCCATATCCAAGGAATCTATATCTAAAATTTCAAGTGTTTAGACCCATAATTGTCGGAGGAGTTTGGTAGAGTTTTCAAAGGTCAAATCGTTGAACTTAGACCCCCTAACACCCAAATTTCTGTCCGAAAACCGATCATATCGATTTTCCCAAATCTCAGTACCCTGTATATCAAATTTCGAGCCTGTAGACTAAACATTGACAGAATTATTGCGTAGGGAAATGTACACAGACAGACACACAGACACACAGATACACAGACATACAGACACGTTCACTTATATATATATATATATATATATATATACTAGCATGGGTGCCCGGCGTTGCCCAGGTATTTGGAGATGTATGTTGAGCAAAAAAAAAGATCAATTTTTTTAACTTTGACCCCTATTATGACCCCTTAACATTTATTGTTTGCGGCTCAAATCAAGTTATTAACTTAGATCCATGTTCTATATCTAAAATTTCAAGTGCGTAGACCCAAAATTGTCGGAGGAGTTTGGTGGAGTTCTCAAAAGTCAAGTCGTTGAACTTTGACCTCTTAATTGCCAAATTTCTGGCCAGAAACCGATCACATCGATTTTCCCAAATCTCAGTACCCTGTATATCAAATTTCGAGTCTGTAGACTAAAAATTGACAGAGTTATTGCGTAGGGATATGTACACAGACACAGACACAGACACACTCAGACACGTTTACTTTTATATATATAGATATATATATTGTAGTGTAATTTATTCTTCTAATAGAACTATCATTATGTGGGAGATATAAAAAAGAATCGATTTGCCAAATATTCTTGGCAGAAATTTGGATGAAAAGAATGAGCACTATTCGAGTATTTGAAATGCAGCCATTGAATATATCGAATATCAAATCATTTTACAATTTCTGCATGAAAATCCAATAGATCAATAACTTCGATCTAAGAAATAAAATATTTCTTTAATAAATTTAATCAATTGCATATTATGAATGTCTGACAAAAGTAATTTGAAAAAGCAGCAATACACTTTTTTTTCACGAATCCAGATTCCGTCGAGAGGACTTGGCATGGTCCCAAATCGTTCTGCCGGCACGACCTGACACGATACACAAACAACCCCATCGACACGGCACGGTACTGAACAATTACGTCGACGCGATCCTGCACGGTACCAAACAATTCTGTTGACACGACCCGACATGGTACACAAACAACTCTTTCAACACGATCCGGCACAGTCCCAAACAATTACGTCAACATGACACAACACGATACACAAAAAAAAACATCTATCGACATGACCCGTCTCGATCATATCTGGGCAGGAGCGGCCAAAAACAGCCTATCATGCCTTGACAGAGTACAAAATAGACTTCGTGGCTTAGTGGGGGATGCCCTTTTCTCTACCCTGCAACCTCTCTCCCACAGAAGAGACGTTGCGAGCCTATCCTTGTTTTATCGTTATTTTCATGGCAGGTGCTCGTCTGAACTCCAATCTCTGGTCCCCCCCTCGCCAATTTTTCACGAAAAACACCCGTCTAGCTGAATCCACTGTGAAAAATTTCCCCCACTCTATATCTGTGCCTAGATCAAAACGCGGATTCCATGAACAAAGCTTCTTTCTTAGAACTGCACGCCTGTGGAACTCTGTTCCGTCTGCCTGCTTCCCTCCGGACTACAACTTGGATGTCTTCAAGTCTAATGTTAACAAATTCCTAATGAACCACCACCTTAATTAAACACTTCATCAAATCTCCACACTAACGTAATGTACTTGCAATAACCCTTATCCCCGAGTGGCTTCCGGGCCTTGATAAGTGGTGATCACTGTGAAAAAAAACAAAAAACTCCATGGACACGACCTAGCACAATCCCGAACAATTATTTCAACTTGACTTTACGCGATACAAAAAATAATTCCGTCGACCTGAGCTGGCACAGTCCCAAACAATTGCGTCGACAAGAATCGACACGATACACTTACAACTTCATCGATATGACCCAGCATTGTTCCAAAACAACTCGTCAACACGACCCATTGACGCGACCGACACGATCCACAAACAACTCTATCAACACGCCCCCGGATGGTCTCAAACCATTACGTCAACACGACCTGACACGATATACGAACAACTTTGTCGGCACGGCTTTGCACGGTTCCAAACAATTACATAGACACGACCGAGAAGATTCACAAACAACTCCGTTGACATGACCCCGACACAATGACAAACCATTCTGTCGATACAACCCGGCACACTACCAGAACAACCTCAGCAGTTATTCGCTGAATGATTCCTTTATATATGTTGTAAAATCGGGGTTCTTTGTAACAATTTATCTGTTTGTTGCAATTCTACGAGGATGTGTTTCCTAATAAATTGTTCCACCAGTTTTGAAAGTACATCATGATATTGCAGTTGTTGATCTTGCAGGACGAAATCCATATGTTTGAGTGTGTGATACCGTCGCGTAACGCAGAAATACGAACTTCAACGTTACCTGTTGATAGCTATCTGGTAGAGTTAATCCCCAGTAATTCTCTTTTCGGCCAGATATACTCGCGTTCAGTTTCGGCTGCAATCTCTCTAATCCCTCTCGGAGGACTTCAGAGTTTCCAACTATCCCAAATTGGACACTGCCGTCAATTCGTTACTGTAGTCAACCCTCGCAAAACCTCCCCAACTGTCGTAAACTGACGCAAAATTCATTGTCAATCCTAAAAGTAGTCGTAAACTAACTCAAACCAGATTGACCTTCTTTGGCACAATTATCGCCACACTTTGACTAATAATTCCATATCAGTTTTCTTTTTGTTTTCATGGTGAACAACTTCCTATCCGTTGCCTTTCCACCAACCCTATTTCATATATATTTGGTTTACCGATAAACTTGTTTCTTATTGTCTCTTGTCATGCTTCTTTTTCTCATTTCTCTCCGATTATATCACAAAGAGACGAGTCTTTCGTGAGTAAATTCACTGATTCGGCATAATATTGCAGTTAGCAGATCAGCTGTTGATCTTGCGGGACGAAATCCATATTGCTTGCCACAACTGCTGAGTTAGTTGACAACTTTTTTATTCATTAAAAATTTAAACAGCGTACTCTCATCATGCACAAACCACTGTTTGGTCTGTACTAAGGCGCAAAAGATGGATCAACAGTATTTTTAAATACTAGGCAAACTAAAAAAGTTTTTTCAATATAATGTCAAACACCTCTTCCTCAAGCAATGGTTGGACAACTTTTTAACGTTACGATTGCAGCTTCCTAAGTGTTGCATTTATCTGTTTATCGTTTTAACGCATATATAATAATGTTTGTTGCAGTTTTACGTGCTGCTACATTAGTCCTCGTGTGAAAGCGCAGGACACAAAATGTTTTAAATAATAATAATAATAATAATAATAATGATAATAATAGAATAACAATAACAAAGACTTTCGCTGGCGAGGACTATTATTGAGCGTAACCAGTTATACAGTCCTTTTGAAATTTTCATCTCTATTTTTCTCGGTATCTACTGAATATTTTTAATGAAACCTATATGAAATATCTTCCTTATTAAATTGTAAAGATTTTCTATTCTGAAAGAAGTTTAAAAAAATTTAATCTAAAAAAGTTATTTTAAAGTTTTTGTTAAAAAAATTCAGATTTTCTCATTATTCAGACATGTATGACAAAGAGGGAGTTGCAAACAAGAGTTGTGGTGTGAGGAGAATTACAAACTGAAACAGAGAATATTCAGACCTGTAATAATACAAAGAGAGGGTTGCAAAAATGAGTTGTGGTGTGAGGAGAAATACAATCTGAAATAGAGAGTAGGAGAGTTTTTATAAATACATACAAACCCACATTCATCTTTTTTAAAATCCTAATTGATAAATTAAATAAAATATAATCTTAAAAAGATAAGATACAAGTTAGAAAAGCATGAAAAGTGTTAAACAAAATGTTTTTACTATAGGCTTTAAAAATAAAGGTACAAGATTCAATTTGAAATTTATTCATCTTCAAAGTGCACTTTTATACATTTTACAAAGTAAGGTATTACATTTTTATACCTTACTTTGTAAAATTTATAATAATGCACTTTGAAGGTAAATAAATTTCAAATTGAATCTTGTACCTTTATTTTTACAACCTATAGAAAAAATTTTTTGCATTCCTAGGACTTCAATTATCCATTATCTTTTAAAACTTGCCTACAGGGTTCGATTCTAGTCTTTTCCTAATATCATTTTCACTTATCTAGTCTCCCTTCTTACTTACATGAGAAGAGGGCAGCCCTTCTTATGTAACAATATGTATGCCCATCACACACCGGATACTTGGCGAATGTTAACGAACTTCACTGAACAAACCGAATATAATATTAACATATTAAGATTTAAGTTCATGTGAAATGCAAACAGATATCTTGCTGCTCAACTCCCTACACAGTATCTCTGCAAATTACGTCTCAGATAGTAGCTCCCTACATCAAAGTTGCACCCAGTGTTGTTTGGGATGAAAATGCAATAAAAAAAATATAAATACGCTTTTGAATCGTAAAGTGCTTCGCACGAACACTAAAAAGCAAATAGTTCTAATTGCTTATCTCTTCTTTTCTTTCTCTGCTCCATTGGAATTCGCTTCTCCGTCAATTCCCGAGGCAAGTAAGTTTTAATGGGAACGTGGTAACTCAAAGTATTTTCAGCCAGTTAACATCGTTTCAAACTCCAAAAGTAACACATACATGTGAAAGTAGTAAGCCGGTGCGAAGTGAGAAACAAACAACCAAAAGCTAGTGACACCGATACTTTACCAACAGGTAGTAACGGAAGACACGGAAAACGTACGATCAACGCCTCTAAGCTAGGAAGAACCAAGGTGAGAGGGGGGGGGGCTCAACTATTCGTAGCAAAATTTCACAAAATGCAACAATTTAAGATTTAAGACTAGACGAGTGTGAAATTGTTTTTAATAAATATTTATTAAACACTAACAGGACCACATAACCGGCGTTGCCCAGTCAAAGCCTGTCTCCACCTCACAAAAAAGTAAACTACAGTTGTTACTAGTGGCTACTGCCGTTCCTGAACAACTGCGAAGATTGGTAGTCGTGGTCGAAATGAAATAATCTGGCTTATTAGTATGAATTAATAAAATTATGAAAAATGGTCCATTATAATGGTTCCGGGTTTGTATTACTGTACACATAGATTCGAAAAAGTTGTCAAAAAACAAATATATAACAAATAAATGTTATCAAAGGCAAGATAAATTACTTTTCTACCAAAATGGATATAATTTTCGTGTTTTTATTCAATTTAACATGTTTATTCAGCTCGGAAAGCATACAGTGTTTACCGATGCATTGGAAAATTCAAAATGGCGGCCGACTCTCTCTTTAACACGGTAAGTTCGGGAAAAGGTGTTATAAATAATAAACTAGACAAAATACTATTAAAAATCCACCGAATATATGTCAAGTTATGTCACGGTAACATATATTGAGCAAGTTTCTAACAGTATTTTGTCTAGTTTATTAATTATTACACCTTTTTCCGAACTTACCGTGTTAAAGAGAGAGTCGGCCGCCGTTTTGAATTTTCCAATACATCGGTAAACACTGTATACTTTTCGAGCTGAATAAACATGTTACATTGAATAAAAACACGAAAATTATATCCAGTTTGGTAGAAAAGTAACTTATCTTGCCTTTGATAACATTTATTTGTTATATATTTGTTTTTTGACAACTTTTTCGAATCTATGTGTACAGTAATACAAACCCATGGTTCCTTCCCCAGAACTGCTAAACTTTGGAAATTCCTTTCGGGTTCCTGTTTTCCTAACATGCAAAAGTTCAAGCGTAATATGAACAGATATCTTGCTGCTCTCCTCCCTACATAGTATCCCTGCAATTTATGTGCCCGATAGTAGTCCCCTACATCAAAGTAGCACAGTTTAGGGTGAAAATTGAATAAAATTGTCGGAATTACACTTGAACTTCTGCATGTCAGTACAGTAATGGTAGCGGGAACCCGGAAAGAGAATTCCAAAATCTAACAATCCTAGAAAAAAAAATTATTAGAGTAGAAGGCTTTTTTAGTGTCTGCGGATCTCTTTAGTGTAGAGGTGGGATTTTGCTGCCTGTCGGGTTTGTCGGAGGCATTTACGTCGAGGGTGCACAAGTGCTTGTAGTTATTCAAAGCATCTACCATTAAAATACTTGTAGAACAAGCAGAGGAATGCAACATTTCCTCCATGGGACTATAGTAAAAGTCAAGCTGACAGTGCGGGACCTATTGGTGCTTCTCTTTTGTAACCTTGTCTAAGTATGAGAGACTAGTAGCAGATGCACCAACCCAAATGTGGCAACAATACTCCATGCTTGGGCGAATAGTGGCCTTGTAGAGGTACCGGATACTCTCAGGCGTAAGTAACTTTCTAGCACTTTGCAACAGCCTTGACAATATCCTCGGTATACCTGTTCCCACTCATTTTCCCAATGATTCATGTGCCATTTTTACCTACGTTCGTTATTACAATGCCTGTTTACATTACACTTGAACTTCTGCATGTCAGTACAGTCGGGGAAGCAGGAACCCGGAGGGGAATTCCAAAGTCTATCAGTTCTGCAGAAGAAACTATTAGAGTAGAACCCTTTCTTACATCTAGGGATCTCTGCTGTGAAGGGGTGGGATTTTTCTGCTTGCCAGGTTTGTCGGTGGTATTTACGTCAAAGGGGTGCAAAGGGCTTGTAAGGAGAGAGGCTGAAGCCTAGCTGACAGTGCGGTATCTATTATAGTTAACAACTCTCTTTTGAACCCTGTCCAGAAGTGAGAGACTAGTAGCAGATGCACCAGCCCAAATGTGACAACAACACTCCATACATGGGCGAATGATGGCCTTGTAGAGGTACAGGATACTTTCAAGCGTAAGTAACTTTCTAGCACGGTAGAGAGAGCCCACCTTCTTTGCAGCAGCCTTGGCAATGTCCTCAATGGATTTGTTCCAACTCATGTTTCTTGTGAACGTTAAGCCGAGGAGTTTGAACGAAGTACTTTCAGGTAATGTCTTTAGCCATAGCTATCATAGCGATCATTATATCGATCGATGCCACTTCTTTTTTTTTTTACACAGGCATCACCAAATTATTAAGGCCAAGAGGCCACTCAAGGATAAGGGTTAAAGAGTGTACAGTAGAAATTGGAAAATATAGTAATCATTAATAATGAAAATTCGGCAAATTTGTTAACTCATACGGAACGGCTCATCAAGAACTCATTCACGTTAGACTTGAACACAACCCTATTGTAGTCAGCCGGAAAGCAGGAAAATGGAAGACAATTCCACAGGCGTGCAGTTCTAAGAAAGAAGCTACTAGATCGATAGAAAGATCCCACCATTTTTCCAGCGACCCTGGCAACAGATTTGATGTACGTGTTCCATTTAAGATCAGGAGTAATTGTCAAGCCCAGAAGCTTGTCAAAACCTCGGTTCAGTCTCGAAAGACAAATGATACCTCCTGTATGGGCAGTTACGCATGTAATTGTGAGGCAAAGGTTGCGCCATCTCTAACCACATCTCTCCTGAATCGGCAATGCTTGAGTCCAGTGACAAGGAGAAGTCCAGGACGACTGGAAGCAATGCCGAGATAAGCGGAGGGCACGTACAGCACCTGGAAGTCCCAAATGGTCACCCATTTAGTATTGACCAGGTTCGACGTTGCTTAACTTCGGTGTGTCAACGTGATTATGCCGTACATAATGATGGCTATCATTAAACATGGTTTCACAGGTTTCCAGTTAGTACAAACCAGGTTCAACGTTGCTTAACTTCGGCTATCATATACCATGGTTAAAAAGGTTTATTTTAATTATAAAACGCAACATGCAGCCGCAGCCGAGGTTGAACTCACTACAGCTAGAATTGAAACCGAACCCGTGGCGTTGAAAGCTGATGATAAACTAAGAAAGGTAGAAAATGTATGAGGATTTAAAAAAAATTTTGATCAACTTTTAACCGCTTAAAGACTATTTTAACCAACTAAAGACCCAGAAAAAGTTTATATTTTAGGTACCTGGGCACCCTTCTATTCTTTTTCTATTTTAGTTTATTTCTATTTGTATGCGTACCTTCGATATTGTTGTTTGAACGAACTACTTTCAGGCAATATATCTTTAGCCATAGTAATTAATCGATGCCCTCATTCAGTCCCGAAAGACAAAGGATACCCACTGTGGGAGCAGCTGCGTGTGTAATTGTGAGGCAAGGGTTGCGTGATCTTAACCACACCTCTCCTGAATCGGCACTGTTTTAGTCCAGTGGAAAGTAGAAGTCCAGGACGATTGGAAACAGTGCCGAGATAAGCGGAGAGCACATACAGCACCTAGAAGTCCCAAATGGTCACCCATTTAGTATTGACCAGGTTCGACGTTGCTTAACTTCGGTGTGTCAACGTGATTATGCCGTATATAATGATGGCTATCATTAAACATGGTTTCACAGGTTTCCAGTCTCCCTTCCAAGAACAAGATGAATTCTAGGTGGACAAGATACAACGACGCATGAAGTTAAGGTATGTCCAAAATACATGTACCACACACACACACACACACACACACACACACACACACATACACATACACACACATACACACACATACACACACATACATACACATATACACATAAACACATACACACACATACACATACACACACACATACACACACATACACATACACACATACACACACATACACACATACACACATACATACACATATACACATACACATACACACACATACACACACATACACATACACACATACACATACACACACATACACATACACACACATACACACACATACGCACACATACACATACATAATACACACACATACATACACACATACATACACATACACACATACACACATACATACACATACACACACATACACACACATGCACATACACACATACATACACATACACATACACACACATACACACACATACACACACATACACATGCACACATACACACACATACACGCACACACAACTGCATGTGAACAATTAGATATGAATATATCACAAATGGACAGCAACATCATCAACATTCTGATCTGGCACCAATTGAAATGAATGGCTCTCGTCTTCAGGAGGCCTCAAGTTTTGACAAACTTCTGGGCTTGACCATTACTCCTGATCTTAAATGGAACACGTAAATCAAATCTGTTGCCAAGGCCGCTGGAAAAATGGTGGGATCTTTCTATATAGTAGTAGATATCTCACTGCTGATGCAATTCTCTATTTATATAAGAGCCAGGTATGGAATACTGTTGCCACATCTGGGCAGGAGCTGCTAGAAAGGACTTGTTCTGCCTTGATAAAGTTCAAAATAGACTTTGTAGCCTCGTAGGAGATGTCCTTTTCTCTTCCTTGCAACCTCTATCTCACAGAAGAGATGTTGCGAGTTTGTGTCTGATGTATCGTTATTTTCATGGAAAGAGTTCGACTGAGCTTCAGTCTATTATCCCCCCCTAGCCAAACTTTCAGAAGAAACACCCGTCTAGCTGAAAACACTATCAATAATTCCCCCCACTCTTTATCTGTGCCTAAACCTAAATGTAGATTCCATGAACAAAGCTTCTTTCTTAGAACTGCACGCCTGTGGAATTGCCTTACGTTTTCCTGCTTTCCATCTGACTACAATATGGTTGTCTTCAAGTCCAATATAAACAAGTTTTTGATGAGCCGTTCCACTTAAGTTAACAAATTTACTGAATTTCCATTACTAACGATTACTATATTGTCCAATTTCTACTGTACACTCTTTATCCCTTATCCTCGAGTGGCCTCTTGGTCTTGATAATGTGGTGATGCCTGTGTAAACAAAAGCTGGTGACGTTACCACATGACACGCATATGAACTGATTAAAAATTAAGAATAAAAAATAAACTAAGATAAACGTAGAAAATGTATGAGGATTTTTTAAACCGGGGTAATACATAACGGGAACGTATAATTGTTGGAGACGCCCCTTCATGGGATTAATGGACTATCTCATGACGTCACTTCCGGTAATGAGACCAGTGCCCTGCAGTCTGAGATTTGCACGCAACCAAGCTGGGCGTGTGCAAAAACGCTCTACCGTTGAGGAATGGATATACTCAACTCACTTTGTCTGTAATTTATGTGAATACATGTTTCGTTCCTAAAAATCCTTTCGTTTATTACAATTTAACTCCAAAACAATAATGGAGGAAACGTAATACAACGGGCTATGCAGTTTATATTGCTGTCACATTTGGGCTGGTGCATCTGCTGCTTGTCTCTCACTCCTGGACAAGGTTCAAAAGAGAGTCGCCAACCTGATAGGTCCCAAACTGTCATCTAGGCTTCAGCCTGTATCCCATCGACGAAATGTTGCATCCCTCTGCCTGTTCTACAAGTACTTTAATGGTCAATGCTCTGACGAACTGCAAGCACTTGTACCTCCTCGACGTGACTACCCCCGACAAGCAACTAAGTCCCACCCCTTTACAGTAGAGATCCCTTGGTGTAAGAAAGCCTTTTACTCCAATAGTTTCTTCCCCAAAACTGCAAGTCTTTCGAACTCCCTTCCGGGATTCTGCTTTCCCAACTGCAATGATATGCAAAAGTTCAAGTGTAATGTAAACAAACACCTTTCTACTCATCTCCCTTCATAATGCCCCCGCAAATTGTCACCGATAGTAGCTCCCTATTTCAAAATGGCACTTGCCTTGTTTAGGGTGAATGTTGAGTATTGGTGACCTTTCTGTTCTCTTAATATTTAGAACTGCACGCCTGTGGAACTCTGTTCCGTCTGCTTGCTTCCCACCGGACTACAACTTGGATGTCTTCAAGTCAAATGTCAACAAATTCCTAATGAACCGCCCCCTTAAGTAAACACTTCATCAAATCTCCACACTAACGTAATGTACTTGCAATAACCCTTATCCCTGAGTGGCTTCCGGGCCTTGATAAGTGGTGATCACTGTGTAAAAAAAAAAATGTTTATTTCTATTTTTATGTATACCTTCGCTCTTGTAGCATTGCGGTGGTGGGTGTACCTGACGGGGACGCATAATAGGGATGCGACGTATTATGTCGAGGTACACAGTGACGAGGCAATTATTTGGGGAGCTCACATTTATAAAAGACGGGGGTAGTCGGCGTTGCCCGGGTGTAGAGAGGTTTTAGGGTAAGGATATTGATCAACGAAGCATTAAACGTTTTAAACTAACAAACAAAATAACCAACTGTTGTGGTGGCACACATTCATTTGCATATGTGGATAGTAATTACACATAAATAGGAAGACTCAGTTAGTCTGAGTGTGTGTTCACCAGAAGCCACCGAAGGCCGCCGAGAGCAGATATGTTTCTCCAGCAATGACTTTCTTATTTGACACCATTATGTAAATATCCTGTAAATATACCTTTTCCTAATGCACTTCTTATTTGATCTACCTTTGTTTGTTGAGTCGTCATTTGTATTGCTTTCTACGTTACTTGTTTCAACCTGAAAACTTAACACCAACCCCATAAAAAAATGTAAATAGCATCGAGCACTCATACGAGCACAAAAAAGTTATAAGCAGGCAAGTAGACAGGCTCGTACCTGTAACGCTAAGAGGAAAAGGAAGTGAAAAAGCGAACGGTTTAGTCGCCGCGCCCACCATGACATACAACATCGCCGCTGTTCAAATTAAACTTGGTCATTGCAAGGCGTATGATGACTTTGCAGAAATGTCGACGAAACAAGTGACCCCCCCTCTGTGTAAAAAACGACCCAGTTCACCATGTAAAAATTAATGTTTTTAGCCAATTTTTGGATATTTGTCGGCCGAGAGACTAAGCTTTCAAACAATACCAAAATTTTCAGTGTGACATACAAAATAAATAAATAAATAACACACACGCTATCCTATTATTATATAGATACCTCAATTCATAGCCAGGGTGCCCTGGTGTTTGGAGGTGTGTGTTGAGCAAAAAAATTTTTTAAGTGGTAGTAAGAAGGCAAGCAGGCTCGAACTCGTACCGCGAACGTCAAAAATAAAATAAAAAACGTGACGTCTTTGCCGTTGTGTCCATCGCCAAACCAGAAGTGGCGAAGGTTTAAATTAAGGCTAGTACATCAAAAAGAGGGTAAAATTATTTATAAAAAAAATAGATGACTTCAGTGCCATCAGCTATAATCGAAACCGATTCCCAAACTTATAAAGAATTCTTGGTAAAATAATTTATTACAAGAAATGGAAGTACATAACAATTAAACAACAGTCACTCGGACGCAAGCGTGACATAGAAAATAAATAAATAACACACACGTTATCCTATTATTATATAGATACCTCAATTCATATCAAATGTCGGTAATACACAAAGACGCCCCAGAATAGACTCTACTAAAACCAGGGACAACACCACACATATAACACAACCGTCAACAGTTCCTAAGAAATTAACATAAATAAAAACCTTTAAAGAATTAAAAAAAAAAAAAACAATTTAAAAAAAAAACTTTATATCCCCCTTCCACATACCTCCTCATTTAACCTCCGTCCAATTATCGGGTTTCGTTTTGTTTGCTGACGGATGCGCCGATTGCCACCCGGAAATTATCGCATAGCCGTTCGATGGATGCACGCTTTCGAGGCGTAAATCCTGGTCATCCGATCTAGTCGACTTCCGGTCACATGATCACAGAATATGTATAACCCGTTCATCACGTGATGAAAACGTTCACGCGTCATCAGCCTGCGTTTCTTTCTTTCTTTATATATATATATATATATATATATATATATATATATATATATATATATATACTTACATACATATATATATACATATATATATATACATACATACATATATATACATACATGCATATATATATATATATATATATATATATATATATATAGTCTTTGAAGTTTTTAACATTTGAAACCACACAAAAAATTATTTTTTATCATTCATCAAAAAAAACATCTAGTCAGTAAGTCATTTAATCACCTGCAATCACTGCATCAACTCTCAAATTTACTATAATACCAATTTTTATATTTTTTAAGGGATCATCAGTTGTTTACCATGAAACACTGTTTCGGGGATTTAAAAACAAAACAGTGTATTACATCATGGCTCCCCAGCAGTGTTGATCAAACACCACCACCCTTAATCTTAGGAAGAAGACAAGTTACAAAAATTTTTTTTTCCCCAATTTCCTATTCTTAATTGTAATTACTAACCTTTTCATAGTATAAAAATGAATTTCTTACCTGTGCGATTCATCAATTTCCACATTTAAAATGGATACATTTTTTAATTTTTTAATTTATCATTCTTGTATTTATAAGATTTGGATTAATCCATTTAACTACTTATCACCCCCACTATAGTTAGTAGTTTGTATATTTACATTCTTATTTATTTAAAATTAGATATATAAAGGTTAAAAATATTTTATTTTTACATATATACATTTTTTTTTTTTTTTTTTTTTTTTTTAACTATATAAATTTATTATATGTAATTATAAATACATTTATACATTGCTAATATAGTTTTGGATTTCCTTTATCAATATAATCTGGTTTATCTTAAACGATTCAAAAGCATCAGGATAACGAACAAATGCTTTGTTTAACTGTTTAAATATTTTATTTTTATCTCCACCTTGTTTTATCATCCTTATTACTAAGCTAGAAACTGGTGGTATAAAATCTGTTAATTTTAGAGTAACGCGAGCTATTCTCAAAAACTCTGACATAATGGTTCCATAAAACACAAAAACGGGGCAGGTGCTATCCTTATGGGGCATACGTACTATTTTAAAGGGGAAAGCGTTTCTTTTATCAAATATTTTATAAAGAAAAATTCCATCCTCAATTTTTATATCTAAATCCAGAAATGTAGCCTGTTGTCCTCTATGTTCACAATTTAATTTTAGTTCGTTTGGATATATAAGATGTTTATTTTTTTCGAATTCATCATTATCGTTTATGCATATAAGGTCATCTATAAATCTCCTACACCCATGAAAGTTATATGTTTTAGATATATCTGTTTTTAATAATGATGACATATATATATACTCGAGTCTATGTAAATACAAATTTGCCCAAAATGGTGCCGGATCCAATATATATATATATACGGCATAATCACGTTGACACACCGGTTCTCGTCAGATCACCAAAGTTAAGCAACGTTGAGCCTGGCTAATACCAGATGGGTGACCATTTGGGAATTCTAGGCGCTGTATATGCTCTCCGCTTATCTCGGCATTGTTTCCAGTCGTCTTGTACCTCAACTTGCCACTGGTATGCAACAATGTTGACTCAGGAGAGGCGTGGTTGGAGATTGCGCAACTCTTCCCACACAAATTTCACGCGCAGGCACCCTTACAGTGGGTATCCATAGTCTGTCAAGACTGAAGGAAGCCTCTCTCTCTCTCTCTCTCTCTCTCTCTCTCTCTCTCTCTCTCTATATATATATATATATATATATATATATATATATATATATATATATATATATAAACAATCAATACAGCGAAAAATGTTTACCCGATATAATCAAAGGTAAACTTCAATTTAATATAAATATTGATATTTATATATTAATAAATTAATCCCAACCAAATAAAAAAGCTCAATAGAAACACAAAATAAAGTAGAGCTTGTTATAGGGGGAAATAAAATAATGTAAAACTGTAAATTAAAATTAATAATTAAATTATTATTATTAGACAGAATATTAAAAACAAATTTTTTCAAAGCCCTTATTCCGCGGAGTTTCAAAGAATGCCACTCTTGTTAATCTTTTCATCAGAGGACATAAAGAAATCAGCAAATTATATTTGTAGCAAAGCTAGGATTTGCTGGTTGATGCATTAGATGAAACAACAACAGCTGCAGTAATGTTGAAATTTATGATGAAGCAAGGGTTGCGAACTCATTAACAAACACAATGTATTTATGTATTAATTTGGAAATCCTAACGATCCATCTTCTAAAAATGATTTCAATTTTCTTAAAATCATGGCAGCCTTGGTAGAAAGAGAAATTATTTCATACATGTTGTACAATACCCGTTGAGAGTATGTTAGATTGTTTCATGTATGTATATAAATTACCCGTCCGAAGGTAGGTAAACATATTTTAAATATGTGTTGTAAATAACCCGTCCGAAGGTAGGTAAAAATATTTTAAATATGTGTTGTAAATAACCCGTCCGAAGGTAGGTAAAAATATTTTAAATATGTGTTGTAAATAACCCGTCCGAAGGTAGGTAAAAATATTTTAAATATGTGTTGTAAATTACCCGTCCGAAGGTAGGTAAACATATTTTAAATATGTGTTGTAAATTACCCGTCCGAAGGTAGGTAAACATATTTTAAATATGTGTTGTAAATTACCCGTCCGAAGGTAGGTAAACATATTTTAAATATGTGTTGTAAATTACCCGTCCGAAGGTAGGTAAACATATTTTAAATATGTGTTGTAAATTACCCGTCCGAAGGTAGGTAAAAATATTTTAAATATGTGTTGTAAATTACCCGTCCGAAGGTAGGTAAACATATTTTAAATATGTGTTGTAAATTACCCGTCCGAAGGTAGGTAAACATATTTTAAATATGTGTTGTAAATTACCCGTCCGAAGGTAGGTAAACATATTTTAAATATGTGTTGTAAATTACCCGTCCGAAGGTAGGTAAACATATTTTAAATATGTGTTGTAAATTACCCGTCCGAAGGTAGGTAAACATATTTTAAATATGTGTTGTAAATTACCCGTCCGAAGGTAGGTAAACATATTTTAAATATGTGTTGTAAATTACCCGTCCGAAGGTAGGTAGACATATTTTAAATATGTGTTGTAAATTACCCGTCCGAAGGTAGGTAAACATATTTTAAATATGTGTTGTAAATAACCCGTCCGAAGGTAGGTAAACATATTTTAAATATGTGTTGTAAATAACCCGTCCGAAGGTAGGTAAACATATTTTAAATATGTGTTGTAAATTACCCGTCCGAAGGTAGGTAAACATATTTTAAATATGTGTTGTAAATAACCCGTCCGAAGGTAGGTAAAAATATTTTAAATATGTGTTGTAAATAACCCGTCCGAAGGTAGGTAAACATATTTTAAATATGTGTTGTAAATTACCCGTCCGAAGGTAGGTAAAAATATTTTAAATATGTGTTGTAAATTACCCGTCCGAAGGTAGGTAAACATATTTTAAATATGTGTTGTAAATAACCCGTCCGAAGGTAGGTAAAAATATTTAAAATATGTGTTGTAAATTACCCGTCCGAAGGTAGGTAAAAATATTTTAAATATGTGTTGTAAATTACCCGTCCGAAGGTAAGTAAATATATTTTAAATATGTGTTGTAAATTACCCGTCCGAAGGTAGGTAAAAATATTTTAAATATGTTTTGTAAATTACCCGTCCGAAGGTAAGTAAATATATTTTAAATATGTGTTGTAAATTACCCGTCCGAAGGTAGGTAAACATATTTTAAATATGTGTTGTAAATTACCCGTCCTACAAAAAGTAAACTTATTTCACTTACATTCAGTAAATTACCTGTCCTAGGGAAGGTACAATTATTTCATATGTGTAATAGCCGTCCTAGGGTAGGTAAAATATTCTTTTGCTCGAAATAGCAAATGATACATACACATCAAACATTCCTCTCTCCAAAGAATAACAATTATATTCAAAGTCAACTTCAATTTTCTTATTGTTTACATGATCCCGAGCAACGTCGGGTAGCCCAACCAGTACTTGAATAAGATTGGGGAGAAAAAGAAACAAACAAACCGGAAATAACATTTTAGCATGGGTAATGACTCCCTCATTTGCAATCCGAAAGGCGATAGAGAACTTCTTTTAAGAAACAAAATATTCAGAATTTTAGGTCTAAAATGTGAAAAATTCAGTTGACGTTCATACAAGAAATTGGCCTTTTTTATCATTCTTTTTTTTAGCTATTTCTTATTTATCCAGCGATGGATGTTGAGTTTTTTTTTTTCTTTTTTTACATAGAGGTCACCACTTATCAAGACCCGGAAGCCATTCGGGGATAAGGGTTATTGCGTGTACAGTAATCAATGGGATAATATCGTAGTAATCGTTAGTATTGGAGATTTGAAAAGTGTCTTACTTAAGAGGGCGGTTTGTCAGGAACTTGTTTATGTTAGACTTGAAGACATCCAAGTTGTAGTCGGATGGGAAACAGGCAAACGGGAGAGAGTTCCACAGTCGTGCACTTCTGAGAAAGAAACTTTGTTCATGGAATCTACGTTTTGATTTAGGCACAGATAAAGAGTGGGGGAAATTTTTGACAGTAGTTTCAGCTAGACGGGTGTTTATCGTGAAAGATTGGCGAGAGGGGACCAGAGATTGGAGCTCAGACGAGCACTTGCCATGAAAATAATGATAAAACAAGGATAGGCTCGCAACTTCTCTTCTGTGGGAGAGAGGCTGCAGGGAAGAGAAAAGGGCATCCCCCACTAAGCCACGAAGTCTATTTTGTACTCTGTCAAGGCAGGATAGGCTGTTTTTAGCAGCTCCTGTCCAGATGTGGCAGCAGCACTCCAACTGTTTACATGAACTGCTATGCTTATATACATTTCCACTATCAAAAAACGTCGCAGTTCACTAGAGCCATGAAAGCCAACAAACCAGAAGTCTAATACACGAGTTTCGCCCCTGTATATAAGCTCATCAGAAAGACATATCCGTATTCTGGATTCGAAATTCAATTTTCGTTCAGTAAAACAAACATTATGATGATTTTACCGGTGTTCAAAATCGTAGAAATGTGTAAGGAGGTAGGCGACGCTTTTTATGTCTGGTTTCCATAGCAACCACGTCGCTTCAGCGACTACTGTTGCTACTAATTCACTGCTATCGCGGAAAGAGAAGTAACAAGTGAAACAGAGAGAATGAAAGCATGAAAGGGAGATAATTGGGGAGATTTTATTGAAAGCAGACGAGTGCCGTACATTGTTATTACATATGTGTTTATGGGGCAAAAAATAAAACTGAATTTAAATAAAGAACAAACGAATTTATTGGAAGCCTTGAAAAATCATGGATTACAATAGAAAAATGCGAGCATGAAAAGTAAGATGGTTAAGATTAAATATGGAAAAGCAAAGGACTAGTTGTTAAAACTGGAAAAGAAAAGGACAAGATATTCTAGTAAAAAATATAATAAATTTATAACTTAAAATATTGCAGCATTAACATTTTTTAAAGTTTAATTCATAACATTATATAATCAATTTTTAATGCTGCAATATTTTAAGTTATAAATTTATTATATTTCTTACTAGAATTTCTTGTCCTTTTCTTTTCCAGTTTTAACTAGTCATCTACTTTTCCATGTTTAAGCTTAACCATATAACTTTCATGCTTGCATTTTTCTATTGTAATATATATATGCTCCTATAATTTTTTTGTGTATCAACATCCATATTTAACACCCTTTTTCCTATTTATTTAAAAAGAAAATACAACTTTGTTATATATGGTTTGTGGACTGCAATCATAAGCAAAAAATCTAATTAATTTGCATATTCTTTTAAACATTCATTTTAATTAATTCCTTATTAGTTATTTTTTCAGTTTTCTCATGGGATGATCATCTTTATTGCGTGCATATTCATGCAGATATTCTACATATGCGTAATATTTGCGTAAAAAAGTTTACAGTAAACACAAACGTCTTTCTATATATATATTTATGCATGCGTGTATATATATATATATATATATATATATATTCCACAGCCAAACAACGTCGCAGCCCACAAGATCCATGACAGTCAACTAACCGAAAGTCCAAGACTCGAGTTTCGCCCCCATTTGGGCTCATCAGTTAGACACATCTGAACTCAGGATTCGAAACCCGAGCCTCTTGCATGCGAGGCAAACACTCTACCAACTGAGCAAACGCCGCGCACACAAGATTTTCTATCAACCAGCACAGATCAAGCAAACCGCGCCGAAATGCGACTGTGAAATGAACCTATGCTCAATTATGGAATGTGATAATTTTGTAGCTTAATCCTTAAGTCAATCTTTTTTGGCTTAAAACCTATTGGTATATGAAAATTTACTGAATTACATGAACTCAGTATATTACATATATATATATATATATATATATATATATATATATATATATATATATATACTAGCGGGGGTACCCGGCGTCGCCCGAGTGTTTGTTTCCGGGACGGGGGGGAGTTTTAAAAATGTTATGGTAGGTAAGTAGGAAGGATCAAACCCGGAGTCATGAGTAAAAGTAGGAAAATAAAGTGTGAAAAAAAAAAAAACATCTGCAACGTTAACAGTTCGGCCACCAAGAAAAGTCCATTCCAGTTGTTTAGGAAAAAAAAAAAAAAAAAAACGACTACGGTAGGTCGGCGCGAACGTGAAAATATAATGTTAATTGTCCAGCACGCTAACCACTACGCCACAGAGCACTGCAGCTTAGTTTACTGATTTTAAATAACTTCACATGAAAGAACTACGAAGCCAAACCGGTGTTCTCTTCTCAACTGTTCCTTGTGAACGATCCCCAAACGGTGTTAAGTGGTGGCAGGGGGAGGAGGAATTTATTAGAGAGAAAATATTTTACCACTTCCATTGATCTTAACCGATTTTGGCCGTGACTTCTCAGCAGAAAAAGTATAGAAATCTAAGATTATCGAGGAATTTGAGAAATAATAAGCCTATAACACACCTCAGATATTGTTCTGCCGTTTGTGCATATTATATTTGCATGAAATATCTTGATTTTTAATCCTATTAAGGTCAAAATCCGACGCGAAAAATGAGTTCATTTTATTTATATAGAGAAGATATATATATATATATATATATATATATATATATATATATATATATATATATATACATATATTGATGTATGTGCTTTAAAATACTGCCTACAAACTACTCTTTTAGTTTTTGGTCTACCGGCATGAAATTTAATATATAGGGTATTCGAGCACATGTGAAAATCGATGCGAAAGTGTGAAAATTTTAAAAATGAAATTTGACAAGTGAATATTACGAACATATGTAACGTAGTAGCTATTGGTTTATATTTTAAGTTTTAGTCTTGCAGCGAACATGTCTCCATATCTTAAGATTTAACATTAGAGGAAAGAGTAAATCGTAAGCTGAATGTTTTGGTTTCGATTCTCGGTGGTGGCGCACAATACATTTTTTCTTTTTACTTTTGAAAGCATTACTATATATTAAGTCCAATATATAATCTATAATATAAATCTCACCTGTCTGTCTGTCTGTCTGTATGTATGTATGTATGTACTGTCAGGTAATGTCATATGATACTGGTACCATGTAACCCAGTACTACCTGCCTCATGGTCGGGTCACCGGCAACTAAACTGGTTCCCCCACCAGACTTGTTTGGTGAGGAGGGCGGCTAGTCTCCCTGAAGGATTAAAAACAAGACCTTCCAAAGGGCGAATGAACTCTTTTTCTGGGTCAACGGCCAACTAGCACCGTGTATATTTGTGTGTGTATATGTGTATTTGGGTGGAGGGCTCCCGTAAGCCATGGTGAAGGCAACCTTTCTAGGAGAAGCAAATCTCTGATAAAAAAAACATAAAGCGGAAGACCAGTACCCGCATTAAGCTGGTCTGCAGTTTAATTTGTTGCTGGCTATCTTGCTCTTGCTTGTTGCTGGATCTCAACATTTTGAACAGAGAGAGAGACTACGCTGTCGTACAAAGCTAAGACTCTGTAACATCATCTTTGTATAGATACTCCCTCAAGCATTTGGGCTCATGGATTTTAAATGTCTGAGGGAGTGGCACTCGTCTGACAAGACGTTGCAATCATCATCATGTATGTATATCTGCATCAAACTTTCGACGGATGCGGCGGATTCTCACGAAATCGATATCGTTTTGAAGCTAAACACTTCGGACGACAAATATTGAAAAATTGGCCCAAATCATTAATTCCTTCACCCACAACTTCGCACTTTTCTACAAGGAGGGGTCGTTTTTATCGCTTATATTTTCGAAAGTCATCCCCTCTTTTCGATTGACAAGCCTTAATTTAAACATTCGCCACTTCTGATGTAGCGATGGACATACGACATCTGCTTTAATCAAAATATCATATTTAAGCGTATTTTACGACCGGGCAATGCCGGGCAACGGCGAGCGACCTGCTAGTATATATATATATATATATTTATATTTAAAAGAGTGTAGCCATCAACAATTGTGGGTTTTTTTTAAAGGTTTTCGTCATATTTTTATTTTAAAATATTTTTATAACGCGTTTCGAGCTTAGGGTGTGCTCTCTTCAGATATTTTCGTAAAAAGTTTTTCTTTAAAATGGGAGTTTGTGGATATGCCTCCGCTGATATTAAATATGTTTTTCATAGTGGTGCGATGCGTGTGTTCAGTGTTTAGACGTTCTGTCTCCAAGTGTAAGTGTTTCACTGTGACCGGTCAAAGTTTAAAAAACACTCTTTGAAACTAACTTTGACCGGTCACAGTGAAACACTTACACTTGAAGACAGAACGTCTAAACACTGAACACACGCATCGCACCACTATGAAAAACATATTTAATATCAGCGGAGGCATATCCACAAACTCCCATTTTAAAGAAAAACTTTTTACGAAAATATCTGAAGAGAGCACACCCTAAGCTCGAAACGCGTTATAAAAATATTTTAAAATAAAAATATGACGAAAACCTTTAAAAAAAACTCACAATTGTTGATGGCTACACTCTTTTAAATATACATTTTTTCTCTCGTTGGAACTACACAACCATCACTTTAAATATATATTTATATATATTTCTGTAGAAATATATTTTCTTATTATATATCAATCCTTATTTAAGAAGCTCAATGTAATTACAGAACAATATAAAGATTAAATGACAAAAAGTTACATTCCAAAATTCATGATGTTGGCCATCTTATAATTTATTTCTTTAATTCAGTTTACTTATACAATTCTTGGCAGTATCTGTTTCGTAGCGCATACGTACTGTACACGCAATAACCGTCATCCCCGAGTAGCTTTCGGGCCTTGATAAGTGGTGACTACCTTGTAAAAAATATTATTATATCCATCAGTGAATCTGTTATGTCCTTTACTCATCAATCAGGAATTGGAGTGTGATTTGACGTGATTAAATTCCGAAAATTGGAAGAGAAGCTGCAAATACCTTTTTATTTTCCATTGCGCCATATTAAATTTTCAATGTATATATATATATATATTTATAGAACAACAAGACTATGAATAAAAGTGAAGCTATTATTTATTTATTTATTTAGAATTCCCAACACTCTATAATTCCTCTTAATCTTTTCCGCCCCTAATGAACCCTACGCTAGACGTCGCATCTCCTCCATGCTACCTAGCACCTCCTCTACTCTTCTGATGAGAAGCATTAGGCTTCAAAATGCCCTGGCATAAAGAGTCCCTTGTATCCCCCAAATTTTTCTTGTATTCCATTATTCAATAAATGATCCATTCTATATCTACCTATATATAGTTTTGTGTTTTCATTTCATTGTGGAATTGAACTCTCTCTTTTCCTCTTACGCCTTAAGCTATATATATATATATATATATATATATATATATATATATATATATATATATATATATATTAATCCAGCATTGACAGACGTGTTTTTAAATATTCTTTCCAGTACTTTTCTTTTAATGATTTGGAATTCATTCCATTTGCGCTTTTTTCCAAGGAACTCTGCCTTTTGGATTATTTTGGACCATTTGGAATTTACCCATTGGATTGAAATGTTAAATTCGACCGTTTTGGATTTTACCATTTTTGGATTTTTACCCTTCACCGGACTGTCCATTCATGTGAAATCTTTTTATCATTTTTCCTTTGTCTCCTGTTCCCCTTACCTCACACTTTTTTTTTTTAACCAAGTAAGATCTGTGACTTACTTGTAGTTTCATTAAATACTTTTATATGCAAAATCCGATCCTGCATTTTGCTAATTCCTGCCCTCTGATGAGAAGGAGAGTATTTCTTCGAAACTTCGCGGATTAAGGACTATCCACTTATCTTGTGTTTCCTTTTTTAAAATTAAATATGTTTTTAATTCTTTTTCAAGATGTCTTTTAACATGTTTTATTAATCATTTGTTCATATTATAAGCTCTATTTCCTTTTTCGGTTTTATTGAGCTTTTACATCTGGCTGAGTGTATTTTACTTGTAAACCTTAACTCTTTAATATTTATAACATATTTTAAGTTTACCATTTTGATTGCATTGGTAAACTTATTGTAATTTTTATTCTTATATATATATATATATATATATATATATATATGTGTGTGTGTGTGTGTGTGTGTGTGTGTGTAAAAATGAAAGAAAGAGTATATATCTTTAGGAATCAACATATACGGATCAAACATAAGAATCCGTTCACACAGAATAGAATATAAAAACGCGAGACTACAACAACTATTCGCATGATCCTGACGAATCCTAGTGTGGATTAAAATTCTGTGTAGCTTAATTGCCATATATATTTTTATATCTTACTAATATATATATATATATATATATATATATATAGTAAGTAATAAAATATATATGGCGATTAAGCTGCACTGAATATTCCGTGTTTCATCCACTCTAGGACTCTTCAGGCTTATGCGCATAAGCCTGAAGAGTCCTAGAGTGGATGAAACGCGGAATATTCAGTGTAGCTTAATCGCAATACATATTATATAACTTACTAACTAGCTCTACCTACGCCTTGAGCACTTTTGAAGTAAATACTTAAAGTTTACGTTTAAATTTATACTTTCGTATTTTAATTTTATATGACTAAATGAAATAGTTATATATATATATATATAGAGAGAGAGAGAGAGAGAGAGAAAGAGAGAGAGTGGGAGAGAGAGTAAGATGTTTGATAATTTAAAATTAAAATTAAAAATTAAAAATCGGTTTCATAAGGAAGAACAAACCAAATCAATAAATTGTACGATCGTTTCGGAGACGATGTTTTTATTGCGATAGACATTATGATATTGTTTTGATATTGTTTGTTCTTCCTTATGAAACCGATTTTTAATTTATATTATAAATTATCAATGATCTTACTCAATCGAGCCTATTATATATCTACGTTACAACGAACACTGTTTTTTTTATTTTATTTTAATTGTATTAATGAATTTACATTAAAAATAAACTCTGCTCTTTAGACTGTTATTCTCATTCCCTAAGCATATATATATATAAGTGAACGTGTCTGTGTCCATTTCCCTACGCAATAACTCTGTCAATTTTTAGTCTACAGACTCAAAATTTGATATACAGGGTACTGAGATTTGGGAAAACCGATGTGATCGGTTTTTGGCCACAAATTTGGCGATTAATGGGGTTAAAGTTCAACGATTTGACCTTTGAGAACTCTACAAAACTCCTCCGAGAAGTTGGGGTCTACGCACTTGAAATTTTAGATATACGTTCCTTGGACATGGATCTAACTTAATAACTGGATTTGAGCCCAACAAAATAATTGTTAAGGGGTCATAATGGGGGCCAAAGTTAAAAAAAAATTGACCTCTGCTGTCTCTTCCAAATTACTAAGACAATTTCTGGTGTAAATATTTTAAATTTTACATAAATTATTATATATCTAGATTACAACGAGCACTGTTTTATTTTCTTTTATTTACTAGTACATTAAAATATGTTGTTGCTCTAATCCTTTAAAATTATATATATTAGGTTATTCATTGAACTTTTGAATAGTCAAGTCGCTGCCTGATGATATCTGTTGTTTGATTGAAACAAGTGGCTATTTGTAGCAGCGGGATGTGAGCATGTTTATATAACAATAAACAAGTATATATATATATATATATATATATATATGTATGTATATATATGTATGTATGGTGGAATGTGTGTTCGTGTGTGTGTCTGGTCACGAATAGGCTCCTATATGGTTGACTATTTTTAAAAATTTATTACATATAATGATAGAAGATGTATCGAGACACAGGAATAAGTATGTTTAATCTGGAAGAACGGGGGTTCATTAAAAGTGTGGGGTGTGCGTTTGCGCCTGGTCCACAAAGTATGGAAAACAAAAATAAAAAATAAAAAAAAACGTTTACAAGTGTTTTTGATATAGATGTACATAAGAATACTTTGATAAGTGTGTTTTAACTTCAATAGGGATGGTTTAATAAAATTGTGGGGTCTTCGTTCGCACCTGGCATCCATAGAATGGAAATAAATCACAACGTTTAAAAAGTTTTTTTTTTTTTAATATAGATCCACAGAATATCGTGATAAGTGTTTCAGTGTGAACAGGTATGGTATAATAAATTATGGGATTTATCTATTTTATTTTTACTTTCATCATATTTTGCTTTGGTTTTTATACCCACAAATTCAACCCAAATTTAAAACCCTTCCTTTTCATAACCTATCATACTTTCATAAATCAGAGTCCATTTTCTGTAGGCTGTTATTTAATCCAGTCAACGACGGGTACTTTTGCTAGTATATATATATATATATATATATATATATATATATATATATATATATAAAATGTATATGGCGATTTAGCTACACTGAATATTCCGTGTTTCATCCACTCTAGGACTCTTCAGGCTTATGCTCGAATTCTGTGGTTGTTTGTCGTTTTTATATGCGCATCTTCTATTGAGATTTTTGTTAGCCTTGTTGGCTGATAGGAAGGGCGTGGTGGATACTAGAAAGCTGATTGGCTAACTAAAATCTATAACTACTATTGGCTGATAGGAAGGGCGTGGTGGATACTAGAAAGCTGATTGGCTAACTGAAATCCCAATAGAAGAGGCGCATATAAAAACGACAAACAACCACAGAATTCGAGCATAAGCCTGAAGAGTCTTAGAGTGGATGAAACACGGAATATTCAGTGTAGCTTAATCGCCATGTACATTTCATAACTTACTAACTAGCTCTACCTACGTATTGAGCACTTTTGAAGTAAATGCTTAAAGTTTACACATAAATCTATACTTTCGTATATTAATTTTATGGGAGTAAATTAAGTAGTTATATATATATATATATATATATATCGGAGAAGGTGATCTATAAACTGTAATAATTGCTTGAAATTTAGTCGAAAGCGGTGAAGATTTAAAACTGCCATTAAATAAAAGTAACAAAACTATTTTACATTAAAATAAATTATCAAAGGGAGATAATAAATAAGTTTTAGTTCTAGTTATTACTATAAGTAAGAAATACTAAAATAACCTTCACATACATTTTACTTTGGTCAATATCAAAATTCAGGAAAATCTATATTTACCAATATGTTGTCCGTTGTGTTTTCTTCGCAGTGATTTGTTTGGTTTCATGTTCAGTAGGTTTATTGTTACGACCAGGGATTATTTCAGTTCTCGATTGTGGCCGGTTTTAATTTGATATTTAGCTAAAAGGTCGCCTCCAATTTTTCATTTGGTTTACAAATCAATAACTGGTTTTATTATAAATGCTGGAGGGGGTTCCAGGAACCTTCTGGAACAAACAAAAAAAGAAATCTTTTGTCAGTTATATTTTAAAAATCTCTAGAAAGATATTTTCATTTTCTTTATATTAAACTAATATTATTTATGTTATCTTATATATTATTTTAATTTGTATATTATTATTTATTTATTTGTATTATATTTTATACTAGCGTGAGGGGGGTACCCGGCGATGCACGGGTACCCCCCCCCGCTATAAGTAAGAAATACTATAAGTAAGAAATACTAAAATAACCTTCTGTGTGTGTGTGTGCGTGTGTGTGTGTGCGTGCGTGCGTGTGTGTGTGTGTGCGTGTGTGTGTGTGTGTGTGTGACCAACCATGAGAATCCATTCACAGTTCTTGCAGGATATTTAAACCTTTTTTTTTTCATATATACAGAGAGTGTGAAAACAGGACTTTGAATAGCTCTTGACGAATCAAGACAGTATTTACTCGTGTTTTTTAATCTATCGATATTAGCCGCAACCAAAAAAAAGTACTAGCATTGCCGTCGGTAAAAAAGTCTCGAAAGGATATTTTAATTATTTGTGAGTTATTTTTTGTGGACAAAATTCTGTTTTTTTCAAAGGAGAACACATTTAATATCCGCATCTATTCGGTGGTTGAGGTTATTATTTGTTGATCCCTCTCCGATTCGAACCTTTTTTTTTTCTCTTTCTCTTTCACGGACATATTAAGTTCAATAATATTTGAACTTGAACGGTCATTCACGTATATATATATATATATATATATATATATATATATATATATATATAAATTCATATATATATGCATATATGTATATACATATATAAACATATACATATATATATATGTATATATTTATATACATATATATATATATACATATACATAGTAATTTATAAAATATATATGGCGATTAAGCTACACTGAATATTCCGCGTTTCATCCACTCTAGGACTCTTCAGGCTTATGCGCATAAGCCTGAAGAGTCCTAGAGTGGATGAAACGCGGAATATTCAGTGTAGCTTAATCGCCATATATATTTTATAAATTACGAACTAGCTCTACCTACGTTTTGAGCACTTTTGAAGTAAATGCTTAAAGTTTACACATAAATCTATACTTTCGTATATTAATTTTATGTGAGTAAATTAAGTAGTTATATATATATATACATATATACATATATATATATGTCCCTTGACGCACTTTTTTCTTAACCCTATTCCCTCTACTTCACTTTTTGTTACCAAGTAAGATCTATGACTTGCTTGTAGTTTCATTAAATACTTTTGCAAGCAAAATCCGATCACCCATTGTACTAAATCCTACCCTCTGATGAAAAGGTCAGTATTTCTTCGAAACTCCGCGGATTAAGGAACATCCACTTATCAAGTGTTTCCTTCTTGAAATTAAATATGTTTTTAAACTCTTATTCAAAGTGTTTTTCAACATGTTTTATTAACTACTTTTTCTTTATAATATTATTATTTCCTATTTGGTTTTATCGAGCGTTTACATCTGTTTGAGATTACTTTATGAATATTAATTCTTTAATATTTATAATATACTTTAGTTTTGCCATCTTAGATCATTTTGGTAAATTTAATTGTAATTTTTATTTTATATATATATATACAGGGTGTTTCAAAAGTCTTGGGAACATTACAAATGCGTATATCTCATGAATGTTCCCAAGATATATATATATATATATATATATATATATATATATATATATAAGTTTATATTGGAGGAGATGATATATTAACACGTGTCATTTGTTATCTAGTGGATGTAAGATATTGTTCTTTTAACAGACAAATAATAAACGTATAAATCGTATGTATGTTGTATAGCCAGGACCACATGGTATTGATGTGTAAACTGAATAATGTTGTATCAGAATTATCACACGGGATATTTTTACAGTTCATATGTAAGAAGAATAATATATGCTTCATACCTTTTTTTCTTGAAGAGTTCTTCTGTATCTTCCCGCTGATGCGTGACGAACCATGAAACGATCAGCACCGTCCAATTGAGACATCTGTTCTTATTTGTGAAACCATTAAAACAACTGTTTATATTTTTATAATATAAATTTATTACAGTTGTCTCAAATGGTTTTCACAGGATCTGCAGTTGGTCTACATTTTCTATTCTTATAGCTCGCTCCCTAACTGGCGCTCCACCCCTGTCTAGACGTCTGTCCGCTCTGGTGGTCAATCCTCAACTCCCGGAATCTCTCCAAAACTAACTACATCACGTGTTCTCATACGTCACCTAATAACGTGTCTCAGACCAACCTAATCCACAACTAGTTATTTGTTTATTCAAAACCCCCAAATAATGTTTACATATATTTTTCTATTTTCACATTCCTTTTGCGATTCACACGTCAATCATTTCTTCCGCAATTTAATTGTTTATTCTTCTAATCATAATACCTGATCCATTGACCATCCGTCGCTCAAATCAATTTACAAGAATACAATAACAATGAAAATAATGTTTTGACCCTTGACCCCGCTTGCCACAGTTAACAGATAATACGCTATGATCACAGCATAAAGGATCATAACATTACACACACACACACACACACACACACACACACACACACATATATATATATATATATATATATATATATATATATATATAAAATGGGTTAAGAAATTACCAACGAAAGAAAGATGTATATTTAAATAAGGGAGTAGTCACCAACAATGTGTATTTTTTAACATTATTTTATTATTCCGTGTCTTGGTTTTTCATTGAGAATTATGTTTGGATCATTGTAATAATGTTTTTAAGTCATTGAAATCGTTTTTACGCGCATTTCAGACGTTCTGTGAAGCGTCCTCGTCAGAAATTATTTTCAAATGTGTTGGAGATGTAAAAATGGCAATATTCGTAGTTCATTTGAAGTGTTTCCAAGGGGTGGAGGCTTGTAAGTGTTTATTATTCATTCAATTTTTATTACTCTCTTATTGCCCTTGTCGAGGCCGCTGACCTGGCTGTAGTCTAGTCACTCTCTCTTTCTGCTTTTCTGTGTTTTTTTTCTTTTCCTTTAGGGTGGGATAGGGTGTGTGTGTGTCTGTTTGTGTGTGTGTGTGTGTGTGTGTTTGTGTGCGCGTGTGTGCGCGTGTGTGTGCGTATGTGTGCGTGTGTGTGTTTGCTTTTATTGGTTTGAGAATGTGTATACTGTTTTATAGTATTATGAGGTTATTTGCTTCCTTAGGAAGGTGACTGTGATCCGAGGTCATTACTAATGTGTATCTGTGAGGAGGGGGGCAGCTCTTCTGAAATAAGAGTAGGGGTGCTTTCATTCTATTTTGATATTTATTTTTTGGATTCTTGGATTTTAGCATTGTGATTTTTCGTTTTAGTCTTTTCGGGTATTCCTTATATTATGTTTGTTTAGAAAGAGGTGTGTATTTAAAATATGTATAGGGGATTTTTTAATGTTTCTATTTATTTGTCTCCCCATGTGGGTATGGCCAGACCCAGGATCGGTTCCTAGTGTTGGGAAGATTGTGTTCCCCAGAGAGGGGGGGCAATTGGAGGGGGTATAGGTATGGGAGGGGATGATAGAAGTGATGATAGTTGTTTCAGTCATGAGGGGGTTCTCCTCCACTGACTGAGGAGGGAGCGAGGTGTTGGGACAGATATTATACTATGGTTCTAGGTGTTTCCTAGTGTTGTTGGTTTCGAGGTTAAGTAGGGTTGGTATTGTTCAGTGTGTTGTATTAGAGATAGGGGTGTTATGTCTGTGTGTGGTTGAATGCGCACACGTGTGTGTGTTTTAATGTGTCGGTTCTTATTTATGTGTGGGTGTGTGTATGTGTATGTGTATGGGTGTACATGCGAGTGTATCTTGCATCTCATGTTTTTGTGTGATGATATTAGGCTCTGTTCAGTTCAGGAGTGAATCTGGTGATGAAGTTTTTTTCCTGTGTAAGTAAATAAAAATAATTGTCTGTTTAGAAGATTGGCATTATTTTGAAGCTGTTTCCACTGCATGTGTGTACGTGTTTTGAAACATAGAGGTGTCTGTTATCTGCAATTTTGATGTTTCTCTTATGTAAGGCCACTCTATTGCTGAAATTTTTGGTGGCGCCTTTGTAGAATTTGTTGCATGTTGTGCGTCTTAGTGCATATACTACATTTCTGGAGGTGCAATTTAGATCCTTTTTTATTTTGAATGTTTGTGCTGGCTTTTGAATGTGTATGCGTTACCTTCTATTATTATGTCACATACTCCACATAGCGGTTTGTTGCATTTTGTAACCCCTTTTGTAGTATGTGGGACGAGTTTTGAGGAAGTTAGGATGTGTTTTAAGTTTTTGGGTTGGCGTTTGCTTTTTATTATTTTTGTTGTTTTAAGTATGTTGTTTAGTTTGTCGTTCTGATTGAGGAGGATAAGATTTTTTGTTATCTGTGTGAATAGTTCCGGGTTGTTTGTGTTGTGTGTAGAGACGTATGCTAAAATTTGTTCTTTGTTGTGTTCTTTTGGGAACATCTACAGAATGCCAACATCAATATATGAATGAGTCCCCTTTGGAATTTCCACAGGTCCTGCTAGTATATTACTATAATGATATCGAAAACAAGGCCACATCAAAAGACGCTCACTCTAATGTTCTTGTCCAGGGTTACCAGATTTAGTGAACTGCATGTTTTAACCTTTCTAAGAATTTTCCATCCGATTAAAGGTGCTTTGTTCGCCTTGATTAGCCTATAATAATACTGCGAATGAAGTGTAGGAGCTTAATTATTATTCATTGATAGAATATTCATTGCAGAATCTGTTTTAAGGTCATTGATGTGCTACCTATGTAGAATTCTTTACTTTTCCATGTTACATCATATTACTTTTCATGCCCGCATTTTTCTGTTGTAATCTATGATTTTTCCAGGCACATTCACTTCACACAGATAGGTAGAACAATGTACGGCATTCCTCTGCTTTCAATAAAAATACTAACAATTATCTCTCCGTAATTTTTTCATTTTCTTTGGTTCACTTGTTACTTCTCTTTTCGCGACAGCGGTGAATTGGTCGCAACTGTAATCGCTGAAATGACGTGGTTACTATGAAAACCAGACAAAAAAAACGCCACTCACATCCTTATGTTTTTACGATTTTGAACACCAGTACATTCATCATAACTTTGTTTTACTAAACGAAAATTGAATTTTTTCCACAATATAGCTGAGAAAGTGATTTATAAACTGTAATAATTGTAGCCTAGTATACCATCGAGAATGCGAGGCTATTATTGCTTAGTGGCCATTCAGTAGGTCTTTGACAATTGCAAGTCTTTCTATTATCACTATCATTAGAGTATGAAGTTGAATTATTTTCCTTAACAGTAGTTTTACTTTTGAAATCCCGGATATGACAATATAATATTCTTTTCATTTAGACACAATTAATCACATATAAAACATGAACGGATATTTTCATTGGATATACATCAAGGAAACAAATCGATACAACAGTATCTATCTATCCATCTATTTATCTGTGTGTACATATATATATATATATATATATATATATATATATATATATATATATATATATAGTAAGTTAGAAAATATATATGGCATCCACACTAAGTTTCGTCATAAGCCTGACGAATCCAAGTGTGGATGAAACGCGGAATATTCTGTGTAGCTTGATTGCCATATATATTTTTCTGATTTACTACCTAGCTCTGCCTATGTATTGAGCACTGTTGAAGTAAATACTTAGTTTATGCATAATATTGTACTTTCGTATATTTATTCATGTGATTAAATGAAGTAGTCATATATATATATATATATATATATATATATATATATATATATATATATATATATATATATGATTACTTCATTTAATAAGATAAATTAATAGAGGAATATATAATTTTATGAGTAAATTTATCAATATTTACTGCAACAGTGCTCAATATATAGAGAGGGCTAGGTAGTCAGTTATGAAAATAGATATGGCAATTAAGCTACACATAATATTCCACGTTTCATTCTCGTGAGAATTCGTCAGACTTACATATATATATATATATATATATATATATATATATATATATATATATATATACATATATATATAAGAGCAAATAGTTAACAAAACATGTTAAAAAACACTTTGAAAAAGAGTAAAAAAATATATTAAATCTTAAAAGGAAACACTTGATAAGTGGATAGTCCTTAATCCGCGGAGTTTTGAAGAAATACTTTCCTTCTCATCAGAGGGTAGGGATTAGCAAAATGCGCGATCGGATTTTGCTTACGAAAGTATTTGATGAAACTACAAGTAAGTCAAAGATCTTACTTGAGAACAAAAAGTGAAGCAGAGGGAATAGGGTGAAGAAAAAGGTGATTTCCCGTGAATGGAATTGTAATTTTTATTTTATTTTATTTTATCTCTCTCTCTCTCTTTCTCTCTCTCTCTCTCACACTCTCTCTCTCTATCTCTTTCCCTCTCTCTCTCTCACTCTCTCTCTCTCTCTCTCTCTCTATATATATATATATATATATATATATTCAACTTTTTGAGTAATTTTTTTTAAACTTTGACCCCTATTATGACCCCTTAACATTTATGGTTTTGAGCTCAAATCAAGTTATTAAGCTAGATGAATCTCCAAGGAACCTATATCTAAAATCTCAAGTGTGTAGACCCAAAATTGTTGGAGGAGTTTGGTAGAGTCTCAAAGGTCAAACGCTGAACTTTGACCCGTTAATCGCCAAATTTCTGGCCAAAAACCGATCACATCGATGTTCCCAAATCTTCGAGCCTGTAGACTAAAAATTGACAGAGTTATTGCGTAGGGTAATGTACACAGACACACAGACACATACACACACACACACTTTCACTTATATATATATATATATATATATATATATATATATATATATATATATATATATATATATATTATTCCTTAATTGGAATTCATTTTTTGAGATGAGCATTATATGTTTAATTTTATTTTTATTTCGGACTATTAGTCTCATCTTTATTAGTTGTTGTTTTTGGATCTTTTTTTTTCTTTCTATAATCACGTTGTTTAATGTATACCCATTAATCTTTATCCTTTTAAAAAAAAAAAAATAAATAAATAAAAAATATAAATAAATTAAAAAAATAAATAAAAAATAAATAAATAACTAAAAAATAAATAGATAAATAAAAAATAAATAAATAAAATAAAATAAAATGAAAAAAAATAATGATAATGTAGTTCATCAATTTCCGTCTGTGTTTGTTTACAGTATTGCGTCAGCTGATATTTGGGCGTGACGATGAATGCCCTGGAAAAGTCACTTCTGATTAATTTTTAGTTTTAAAATATGCAAACGAAGAAATGATTTTCGGCGATTTTTAATGGTGCTACTTCTTTTATCGTAAACTGAACTCATGAACTCATTAATAAGAAAATATTTTGAACAGGGGATCATGCGATCTGTAATCGACTTCTCTATCATTGAGCTTATTTTTCTTTTATTAATATTATTGGAATTTTCCCCTTTTCCTTGTACATTTTTGTGAATTATTCCACGGATTTCGGCCTTTTGGATTATTTTTGACCATCTTCCAATTACGCGATTTCCCTGTATTTTACTTGTGCGAATGGAAACTCAATTAACTTTTTGGATTTACATTTTTGGATTTTACCGTCATTGGATATTTACCTTTCACCAGACTATCCATTCACGTGAAATCATCTTTTTCTTCACCATATTCCCTCTGCTTCACTTTTTGTTACCAAGTAAGATCTTTGACTTACTTGCAGTTTCATCAAATACTTTTGTATGCAAAATCCGATCGCGCATTTTGCTAATTCCTACCCTCTGATGAGAAGGTCAGTATTTCTTTGAAACTCTGCGGATTAAGGACTATCCACTTATTAAGTGTTTCCTTTTCAAATTAAATATGTTTTAACTCTTTTTCAAAGTGTTTTTTGACATGTTTTATTAACTATTTGCTCTTATTATAAGTTCTATCTCCTATTTGGTTTTATCGAGCTTTTACATCTGGTTGAGATTACTTTATAAATATTAATTCTTTAATATTTTTAATTTACTTTAGTTTTGCCATCTTGGATCATTTTGGTAAATTTAATTGTAATTTTTATTTTATTATATATATATATATTTATATATATATATATATATATATATATATATATATATATATATATCAGAAACAGTTGAGCTACGCTGATGAGAGTTAATGAAACTCGAAACACGCGTGTACATAGATTACTGTTTAAAAATAATATAAAAAATATAGTTATAAAAAAGGGAAAAATGCAAACAATTGAAGGCATGGAACTACCCAACCAAATGGAGATGAGAGCCGTAGGGGAACAAGATGCCTATAAATACTTGGAAATTCTGGAAGCAGACACCATCAAAGCTACAGAAACGAAAGAGAGAATCGGAAAGGAATACCTCAGGAGAACTTCTAGAAACAAAATTGTATTGCAGAAACCTAATAAAAGGGCATATCACTAGTAAGATACTCAGGACCGTTCAGAGGGTGGACCAAAGAAGAACTGGGGCAGCTCGATCAGAAGACCAGGAAACTCATGACCATGCACAATGCACTACACCCAAAAGAAAAACAACAAATCTAAATTTATAAGCGATAAAAACAAACAGTAAATTCATCTAGGTTTCGTGGCCTAACGGTTAAGGCACCCGACTGTGGAAACATAGTCTGAAGTTCGATCCCTAAAAACAGTTGAGCTACGCTGATGAGAGTTAATGAAACTCGAAACACGCGTGTACGTAGATTACTGTTTAAAAAATAATATAAAAAATATTAACTAATTAGGGCGACTTTCTAAAATCTAGCTTCGAGGCGAAGCCATTATTAGCCGAATCTATAGTTTGAAAAAACAATAACAACAACGACAACAAATCTCTCTCTCTCTCTCTCTCTCTCTCTCTCTCTCTCTCTATATATATATATATATATATATATATATATATATAGTGACAAACTTAAATACATTTACGACAGTACTAACCTAAAGAGGGATACTTAATTTATAATCATCCACATACAGCACTGTAAAAGCGATGGGCGAATGTTTATTTAATGGACATTGGATGAGACGTTTACGAGCACCGAGCCATGGGCCAGTGGTTAGAACTGCCAAATATCAACAAAATGATTGTACCTATTTACTATGCCTCCCCACGGGACAGAGTTAGACACCAGGGCCGTTTTTTAACGTGGAGAAAAGGTACAAAAATAAAAATTGTCTCAGTCGTGAAGGATTTCTCCTCCACCGAAAGAGAACAAGAAATGGAAGTGCAGCATCTGAAGAACAGATACTACACTTTGATCTTGATCAACAAAATGATTGTAGCTTCGATCCACACGGCTAGTAAAGGTGCTAGTCTAGCCACACTGATGAGTTGTGATATTGATCAGGGTTGCGGAGTCGGATGGCAAAAATCCGACTCTGACTCCTTTGATATCTTCGATATTCATTTTATTAATATTGACAAATAATGTTGACAATAATTGACAATGAATGTTTTTTTTTTTTTTCGATTTTGAATATTGTCTTCTCATAAACAGAAAATGTGGGGAGGCATGCGATTCTATCCCCCGGTACATTAATCGGGGTCCCTAATTTATATTTATACTAAGGGGCAAATCAATCAATCCTATGACAAATCAAAAATTCCTTCATCATTTTTTATTATTCGTCAACTTCCTCTAATCCTTTTCCCCCTCCCGGTCCCCACCCTTCTCCTCGCACTTCCATGTATTCACTAGCCGCTAATGCCAACATCGACAGCAGTAATGTTACGATAAGATCATTTTGATGTTTAAATCGACGAAATCTTGAAGCTAACTCCTTCTTCAATTGGCTTTAAAATGATGGCGATCAGAATGCGTCCAGATATTTCAGATTAAACGACGCACATGTCGTTTTCGCGCCATTATTCAATCCCACTCGCTTTCTTTTCCGTTATTTGTGATATCAGGATCAGGCTTATAGGCGAGTGGTTGTTAATGTGACAATCAATATCTTTTCTCGATTTTTAAAATGGAAGTTTTATATCTGATTTGTTTGAATCATTCTCCGGAAAATATCCGACTCCAGATGCAATATAAGAAATTATTACATGGAAGGGAAGAATAGTTATGTATAGTTATGTAAATGACAAAGTTCTCTCTGATTCTCTCTCCTCTGATCTTGAGCGTGTAGTTCAGTGGGGGAAGACGAGGCTGGTTACCTTTAATGCATCTAAAACCAAACTCCTATCTTTACACCATCAACGCTCCGATCCCCATCTGGCATCAATTGTAATGGATGGCTCTCGTCTAGGAGAAGCCCCATATTTTGACAAGCTTCTGGGCTTGACCTTTACTCCTGATATGAAATGGAGCACGTACATCAAGTCTGTTGCCAGGGTCGCTGGAAAGATGGTGGGTTCCTTCTACTGCTCCAGAAGATATCTCACTAATGATGCAATTCTCTATCTATATAAAAGCCAAGTACGTCCAAGGATGGAATACTGCTGCCATATCTGGGCAGGAGCTGCTAAAAATAGCCTATCCTTCGTTGACAGAGTACAAAATAGACTTTGTGACTAAGTGGGGGATTCCCTTTTCTCTTCCATGCAACCTCTCTCCCACAGAAGAGACATTGCGATCCTGTCTTTGTTTTACCGTTATTTCCATGACAAGTGCTCGCCTGAACTCCAATCTCTGGTCCCCTTCGCCAATCTTTTACGAAAAATACCCGTCTAGCTGAAGCCACTGTCAAAAATTTCCCCCACTCTTTATCTGTGCCTAAATCAAAACGTAGATTCCATGAACAGAGCTTCTTTCTTAGAACAGCACGCCAGTGGAACTCTGTTCCGTCTGCCTGCTTCCCACCTGACTACAACTTGGATGTGTTCAATTCCAACGTTAACAAATTCCTGATGAACCTCCCCCTTAAGTAGACACTTTATGAAATCTCAACACTAACGTACAACATACTGTACATGCAATAACCCTTATCCCTGAGTGGCTTCTGGGCTTTGATAATTGGTAACCTCCTTGTAAAAAAACAAAAAAAGTTATCAACCCATCATGGCAACTATTGAACAGCTAACACTTGATTGTTGTAAACCACACAGACGTAGCACAAAGGTATTGATTTGACTACATCCCATTTCCACTCAGCACAAAAGAAAGAAATGTAAAAAACAAACAAAATCAGATAGATGAAAGAGTGTAGATTATACGTTCCAAGATAATAATAATAATAATAATAATAATAATAATAATAATA
>NC_136526.1:3974847-4034847 GCF_053919585.1 Euprymna scolopes | reverse complement strand
AGTTTTACAAGATACACCTGAATGCGGTCAGAAGTTCGGATTACACTCAAGATGAGAACCACCGTCCAAATAATGTTGTATAGTGGTGTTTCATATTAAAAGAATGACGCTGAGTTCATATTGAAAGAGAGATGGAAGGGACATATACATATAACAACTTCCAACTGACTGACCCTCCTGATCTCTGCTGACTAGCAGGCTCAACTGCTCTTCCTCAACAGCCCGACTGCCCTAATCTGACTAATCCTAGCTCCTGTATTGAGAATTCCCTTTTTGCTATGACGTCAGGTTCAATCCTCAGTGTGGGCAACCGAAAAATACAATTACGAATTACTTAGGACTTATTACAGAATAAAGCGAATTATTTGGATTCTCTGGACTATCATTCTCATCTTAAGAGTCATTTTCACAACGTTTCGGTTGATGTAACCTCCAACCTTCTTCAGGTGTATCTTGTTAAACTCTGGAATGTTTCTGTTGAGATCAAGGGATCTGCACGGCATTTCGAATGGAACCCTTTATTTACCTCACGGGGGTATATTGCTCACGTTCCATCAGCCATGACTTAGAGATCGCAGAGATCAATTGTAAAGTGATATTCTCTTGACGGTCGAAGGTTCAATCCTCAGTGTGGGCAACCAATAAATACAATTACGAATTACTTAAGACTTAAGACCTCTATCCAGTCATGGCTGATGGAACAAGAGCATGCTACCCCCATGAAATAAATAAAGGGTTCTGTTCGAAATTCCGTGCAGATTCCCGAGTTCGACAGAAACATCCCAGAGTCCGAGAAGATACACCTAAAGAAGATCGGAGATTGTTGTGTAGGGGACTCATATTGAAGAGGTATGACGTTCATATTAAAACAGATATGATGGGGACATTCATATTGAAGAGAGACGGCGGGGACACACACACACATATATATATATATATATATATATATATATATATATATATATATATATATATAACAATGATGAGGGGAGAGACATTTATACAGTTCTAATGATGCAATTCTCTATCCATATAAGAGCCAGATACGTCCAAGGATGGAATACTGTTGCCACATATGGACAGGAGCTGCTAGAAAAGACTTGTCCTGCCTTGATAGGGTTCAAAATAGACTTCGTGGTCTAGTGGGAGATGTCCTTTTCTCTTCGTTGCAACCTCTTTCTCACAGAAGAGATGTTGCGAGTTTCTCTGCTTTATCGTTATTTTCATGGAAAGTGTTCGACTGAGCTTCAATCTATGGTCCGCCCCTCGCCAAACGTTCACAAGAAACACTCATCTAGCTGAAAGCACTATCAATAATTCTCCCCCCACTCTTTATCTGTGTCTAAACCTAAACGTAGATTCCATGAACAAAGCTTCTTTCTTAGAACTGCACGCCTGTGGAATTGTCTTCCGTTTTCCTGCTTTCCAGCTGTCTATAATATGGTTGTCTTCAAGTCCAACGTGAACAAGTTTCTGATGAGCCGTTCCACTTAAGTTAACAAATTTACCGAACTTCCATTACTATCGATTACTATATTGTCCTTTTGACTACTCTACACTCTTTAACCCTTATCCTTGAGTGGCCTATCGGCCTTGATATATGGTGACGCCTATGTAATAAAATAATAAAAAATAAAATATTAGCGAGAAGAGAGGGTGATAGAGTGATAGATGCACTGTTCTTATATTTTTGTAACACATCATATAGAGAGGAGGAGGAGCAGGAAGAGGAGGAGAGATACATATTCTTAGAATGGTTACATAAAGTTCATATCAAGATGTTCAACACATTACCTTCAATTTATGAAATGACGACATATAGAAAAACTGAGCCGGAGTGGTAGTATGTGGTAGGGTGTCAACTATGGGTTAAATTGAAACCGACTTGAAAAAAAAACAAAAAAAAAACCCAAATATATTCTATTAAAAAAAATTTCTTAAAAATAAGTGGATTCGGCATTAAATAACCTTTTTTTTTTTTTTTACACAGTGATCACCACTTATCAAGGCCCGGAAGCCACTCAGGGATAAGGGTTATTGCAAGTACATTAAGTTAGTGAGGAGATTTGCTGAAGTGTTTACTTAAGGGGGCAGTTCATTAGGAATTTGTTAACATTGGACTTGAAGACATCCAAGTTGTAGTCCGGAGGGAAGCAGGCAGACGGAACAGAGTTCCACAGGCGTGCAGTTCTAAGAAAGAAAGTTCATGGAATCCGCGTTTTGATTTAGGCACAGATATAGAGTGGGGGAAATTTTTCACAGTGGATTCAGCTAGACGGGTATTTTTCGTGAAAGATTGGCGAGGGGGTACCAGAGATTGGAGTTCAGACGAGCATCTGCTATAGAAATAACGATAAAACAAGGACAGGCTCGCAACGTCTCTTCTGTGGGAGAGAGGTTGCAGGGCAGAGAAAAGGGCATCCCCCACTAAGCCATGAAGTCTATTTTGTACTCTGTCAAGGCAGGATAGGCTGTTTTTAGCAGCTCCTACCCAGATATGGCAACAGTATTCCATCCTTGAAAAGGATTGATATACCGTAAAACAAAAACAACCTTTCAAATAATACGAATTCTAATCTCTATTTTCTGAAACATATTTCTTGTTGAATTTGTGAAGATGTTTCTAAAGGCGCTCTTCTTTAAGAATCTTGTGTGTGGATACACGACGTGCTGCAAACACTATCAACAATTTCCCCCACTCTCTAAATGTGCCTAAATCTAAACGCAGATTCCATGAAGACATCTTCTTTCGTAGAGTTGTAGAACTCGGTCGACTACAAACTGTAAAATATCTGTAGACTAGATAAAGACCAGCAACGTCTTTTCTGTGACAAAAAGCTCCAGAAAATAGAAGGAAAAAGAGATTGAAAAGATGCTGGAAAATGGTGGGATCCTTCTACCGCTCCAGAAGATATTTTACTACTGATGCAATTCTCTATCTATACAAAAACCAAGTACGTCCAAGGATGGCGTACTGCTGCCACATCTGGGCAAGAGCTGCTAAAATCAGCCTATCCTACCTTTACAGAGTACAAAATAGATATCGTAGCCTAGTGGGGGATGCCATTTTCTCTTCCCTGCAACGTCTCTCCCACAGAAGGGACGTTGCGAGCCTGTCGTTGTTTTATCGTTATTTCCATGGCAAGTGCTCGCCTGAGCTCCAATCTCTGACCCCCTCTTCGCCAATCTTTCACGAAAAACACCCCTCTAGCTTAAACCTCTGTCAGTAATTTTCCCCACTCTTTATCTGTGCCTAAATCAAAACGTAGATTCCATGAACAAGGTTTCTTTCTTAGAAGTACATGCTTGTGGAACTCTCTTCCGTTTGCCTGCTTCCCACCTGACTACAACTTGGATGTCTTCAAGTCCAACCTAAACAAATTCCTGATAAACCGCCCCCTTAAGTAAGACACTTTATCAGATCTCCATTACTAGCGATTTCTACGATATTGTCCCATTGATTACTGTACACGCAATAACCATTATCCCTGAGTGGCCTCCGGACTTGATAAGTGGTGACTTCCATGTAAAAAAAAATGTTTTTGTACTTGACATTTTTCAGGTTTGAAAACACTTAATTTGTACATGTATTTACATTTTATTTTATAAATAATTTCATCAAGAATTCTTCATAAGTTTTGGTTTCGGTTTCGATTATTGTTGAAAGAATTCAAGGTATGTATGTATACATTTTTTCATAGTTTTGGTTTCGGTTTCGATTATTGTTGAAATAATTCAAGTTATGTATTCATATACATTTTTTCATAGTTTTGGTTTCGGTTTCGATTCAAGCTGACGCACATGCATATTTTTTTTTTTGAAATCTTAACTTTATAATATATAAAACTCGATAGAATATTAACTCTATAATGATATGTACGAAATCTGCAAGAATTAAAATATCATATTTAAGCGTACTTTACGACCGGACTAGGTCGGGCGTCCCTGCTAGCTTAGATAAATGCTTTTGCAACTTTTTTTTTAACAAAATCGCTGCAATAATATCAAAACGTCTTAATTTATCTTGAGCATTTATAGAACGCCAACATCGATATATTGCATATGAATCAGTATCCCTTGTGGAATTTCCACAGGTCTCGCTAGTAATGATTATTATTTTATACAAAAACATAAAAAAGACATAACAAAACAACAGAAATAACACAAAAAAAACAAAAGAATAAAATTACTAGAAATAGTAATAAGTTTCCAGACATTTTTGTGTGGGCATTTGTATCGATAGTACACAATGAAACTCTAGTCCTACTAGAAGTAATCTCCTCCGGCTGCAATGCACTTGTTGTGCCGTTCCAACAACTTCTCGAAGGACTGATGGAAGTCCTCTTGCCTAAGCATGTCAGTGACTCTTGTAACTTCCTCTTTCATCTCCTTAACTGTATCATTACGGCAGCCTCTGTGGTTTTTCTTGAGCTTAGAGAATAACCAAAAGTCACAGGGGTTAGGTCTGGACTCTAAGAGATGAGGAACCAACTGTTTTGATGCCGATTTTGGTCAAATAGTCTGTACTCTTAGTCTAATTGTCAGTGACAAGGATGAAGCACCCTTGGGACAAACTTCGCACAGATATTCCGCATTTTTTTGTTTCTCGCACATAATTGTGTGTACAGTTCCCACACTGACATCAAATTGGGCACTTATTATTTCTATTGACACACGACGGCCCTTATCGTTCTTCTAAAGTTTCAATACTTTAAAATTGTTGCAGACTCCTCACAATTCGCTATGTTATTGCTATACATTTTTTTTTTAGATGACTGACAAATTTTTATGGTTTCAAGTTCAAATGAACAGCTACAGCAGGAATCAAAATACACCGTACTTAAGCTTGATTGTCACAGAGCTGGTGAATTAAAAAAAAAAACGCAATCTTGACGTGAGGACACTTTAGAAGAACAATATGCAATAAAATTCTCAATACCCCTTATGTCAAATCTCGAGTTTGTGGACTGAAAATTGACAGAATAGTTTTGTAGGGAAACGTACACACACACACACACACACACACACACACACACACACACACACACACACACACACACATCGAACGTATGAATGTATGGTCGAAGCATTCTTTCTTCTCGAAGTGTCCGCGGTTTTAACTTTTCGTGAAATCGTCTTCACTTCAACAGGAATGTGTATAGGTCTCGGTTAGGAATTAGGAATTATGGGAAGATTTATTTAAATAGTAGTAAATGGGGTGTGAGCGCGGTTCATTGTGACTGTGAGTGAAACTCGCTCGCACCCCAACGAATATTTAAATAAATATTTATTAATGTAGATATACAATCGACCGGCTAACAGCAAATAAAAACGGTATATTGTCCCATTAACTACTGTGCACTCATAACCCCGTGCCTTGAGAAGTGATGACTCCCTTGTAAAAAAAAAAAAAAAAAAAAGTCTAAGAATTGAGTTACTCAATCATTTGGGCTCATCAGTTAGTTACATCCAGCATCAGGATAAAAAACCTAAATCATTTGCACCCAAGACGAGTACATTGTTATCTAAGCAACCGCACCACATACAAGAAACTGTATTAGCGGGGCAGATTGCTGAAACAATCATTAACTTGGTGATACAAGCAACAAAATTGAAATTTGTCGCGTTTGAAAAGACTTCATTCGTACAGTCATTTACAATTGTCGCAGACACTTGAAAATTCACTGTTATTGCTATACATCTTATGGGTTATTTTTTATGCTTCGTTCACTGTGCACTCACGGGGGACCATGCATACTTCACTTGTTTATACTGGAATAGATATTTTTAGTGACTTTGCTTGAAAATTCAAAACATGCCGGAATAAACGAAAAAATTTAGTTCCCTGCATACTCGAAAACTACTGGTCTTTTTTTTTTTTACACAGTGATCACCACTTATCAAGCCCCGGAAGCCACTCAGGGATAAGGGTCATTGCAAGTAAATTACGTAAGCGTTGGACTTGAAGACATCCAAGTTGTAGTCCGGTGGGAAGCAGCAGACGGAACAGAGTTCCACAGGCGTGCAGTTCTAAGAAAGAAGCTTTGTTCATGGAATCCACGTTTTGATTTAGACACAGATATAGAGTGGGGGAAATTTTTCACAGTGGATTCAGCTAGACGGGTGTTTTTCGTGAAAGATTGGCGAGGGGGGGGACCAGAGATTGGAGTTTTGACGAGCACCTGCCATGGAAATAACGATAAAACAAGGATAGGCTCGCAACGTCTCTTCTGTGGTGCAGAACTCAAATATACATATATTAAGGGCTAAAACTGCACCGTTTGTTCATTTTCACCAGGATTTAACGTCCCCTGCGGACATTGGAGCTTAATGGAGGGGGGAAGGATGCTGAACTTAGTCATTTTTTATGCGTCATTCACTGTGCACTCACGGGGGACCATGCATACTTCGCTTGTTTATACTGGAATTGAAATTTTTAGTGACTTTGCTTGAAAATTCAAAACATGCTGGAATAAACGAAACAAATTTAGTTCCCTGCATACTCGAAAACGGCTGGTCTGTTTTTAATGAATAGATGAATGAACAGAAAAAAAACAAAGATGGAAGAGCTGTACACAAGAGAGAGGGAGAAAGAATTGTAGTGAGATATGGATTAAGAGAGAGAGAGAGAGAGAGAGAGAGAGAGATAATAGAAATAGAGAAAATAATCTCCAACCGACAGAGGAGAAAATGCTAATCCCACAGAGATAGGAGTCAGTATTAAAGGGTATCGTTATGAAAAAATTGAGGAGATGAAAGAGGCTATGCCAAGGGTCATTGAAGCACTCACATAATAAGACTTCCATGAGGCTTTCCAGAGGCTGTTGGAACGGTACAAGTGCATTGCAGCCGGAGGAGATTACTTCGAAAGGGACTTGAGTATCATACGTGTTATAAAAGTGCATATGCTAAAATAAATCTGGAAGCTTATTAAAGGCACCTCGTAGTATGGTTTTAGGAATGCTGAAGTGTCCAGAGACAAGTTAGATAAACAGATGTCGAGAAATATCCATTGAGTATTTTGTGTTCGATATATGGTTGATTAGATTATCTGTCGAATAAACACTCGACAATTATCGTTTTTAGAATTTGATAGAACAAAAGGGAGAGCCCGTTGATTGCGGACGTTAGCTCGGCCGTTCGAGTGGACGCGGAGCGATTAATCGCATTTTCTAATAAATGAGGACTTTGCAATTTTATTATGAAGCCACTTGTTTGATCGAAGACACCGGAAGTGGATTCATTAAAATTGCTGTTAAACAATTAAAAGGAATTGAACATTAATGATTAATGGAGACTGCAAAAGAATCCGGTTCTCCCATTTTAATTTGTTAGAAGATATGTGCGTGTTTATTTTTATTATTTTTTTCTACTGTTTTTTTTTTAATTTTATTTTTAATCATTTACTAATTTATCAACTTCTCTGTTTTTTCCTTTTCTTCTTTCTCTTTTTTCTTTCTTCTTTCTTTCTTCTTTCTTTCCTCTTTCTTTCCTCTTTCTTTCCTCTTTTCCCTCTTTTTTCATCTTTCTTCTTCTTTCTTTCCTCTTTCTTTCGGCTTTCTTCTTTCTTTCTTTCCTCTTTCTTTCTTCTTTTCTTTTTTCTTCTTCATTTCCTCTTTGTTTCTTCTTTCTTGCCTCTTCCTTTCTCTTTCTCTCCTCTTTCTTTCTGCTTTCTCTCTTCTTTCTTTCTTTCCTCTTTCTACCTCTTTTTTTCCTCTTTCTTTCCTCTTTCTTTCTTTTTCTTTCCTCTTTCTTTCTTTTTTCTTTCCTCTTTCTTCCCTCTTTCTTTCCTCTTTCTTTCCTCTTTCTTTCTCTTTCTTTCCTCTTTCTTTCTTCTTTCTCTCTTCTTTCTTTCTTTCTTCTTCCTTTCCTCTTTCTTTCTTCTTTCTTTCGCCTTTCTTTCCTCTTTCTTTCCTCTTTCTTTCTTCTTTCTTTCTTCTTTCTTTTCTCTTTCTTTCTTCTTTTTTTTCTTTCTTTCTTCTTTCTTTCCTCTTTCTTCTTTCTTTCTTCTTTCTTTCCTATTTCTTCTTTCTTTCTTCTTTCTTTCCTCTTTCTTTCCTCTTACTTTCTCTTTCTTTCATCTTTCTTTCTTCTTTCTCTCTTCTTTCTTTCTTCTTCCTTTCCTCTTTCTTTCCTCTTTATTTCTCTTTCTTTCCTCTTTCTTTCCTCTTTCTTTCCTCTTTCTTTCCTCTTTCTTTCTTCTTTCTTTCTTCTTTCTTTTCTCTTTCTTTCTTCTTTTTTTTCTTTCTTTCTTCTTTCTTTCCTCTTTCTTCTTTCTTTCCTATTTCTTCTTTCTTTCTTCTTTCTTTCCTCTTTCTTTCCTCTTACTTTCTCTTTCTTTCATCTTTCTTTCTTCTTTCTCTCTTCTTTCTTTCTTCTTTCTTTCCTCTTTCTTTCCTCTTACTTTCTCTTTCTTTCCTCTTTCTTTCTTCTTTCTCTCTTCTTTCTTTCTTCTTCCTTTCCTCTTTCTTTCCTCTTTATTTCTTTCCTCTTTCTTTCCTCTTTCTTTCTTCTTCCTTTCTTTGTGTAAACAAATCGAGCTTAGGTATTTCGGACGATGTCAAAACATATATATATATATATACAGAAATAGACAGAAACAGGGAGAGATGGTATATATATATATTAGCAAAAGTACCCGTCGTTGACTGGGTTAAAAAACAGCCTACAGAAAATGAACTCTGATTTATGGAAGTATGATAGGTTATGAAAAGAAAGGGTTGTAAATTTGGGTTGAATTTGTGGGTATCAAAACCAAAGCAAAATATGATGAAAGTAAAACTAAAATAGATGAACCCCATAATTTATTATACCATACCTGTTCACATTTAAACACTTATCACAATATTCTGGTGATCTATATTAAAAAACCTTGTTAAACTTTGTGACATATTTCCATTCTATGGGGGTCAGGCGCGAACGAACATCCCATAATTTTATTATATTGAAACATAATTATCAAAGTATACTTACGCAGATAGATATGAAAAGTCTTTATTAAAGTTTGGGCCTATTTCCATTCTATGGAGGCCAGGCGCGAACGCAGACCCCACAATTATATTATACCATCCCTATTTAAGTTAAAACATACTTATCAAAGTATTATTATGTACATCTATATCAGAAAAACTTGTAAACTTTTTTTTTATTTTTAAATTTTTTATTTCCATACTTTGTGGACTAGGCGTGTATGCAGACCCCACAATTTAAATGAATCATTCCTGTGTCTCGATACGTCTTCTATCATTATATGTGATCAGTTTTCTATAATAGTCAACTATATAGGAGCCTATTTGTGATCAGACACACACAGAGATGTGTAGCGTTATATTATATATATGTATATATATATATATATATATATATATTAAGTAATGTGATTGATAATTTAAAATTTAAAAATCAAATTATGATTAAATTAAAAATCCGTTTCATAAGAAGGAACAACAACAAAATCAATTATCTGTACGATCGTTTCGGAAAACAATGCTTTTTATTGTGGTAGACATCAAGTTACGTACAATAATTATATATAGTTTTTTAATAAGCGAGATCTCCTCGTCAGCAAATTTTGAAGGGTTTTTATTGAATTTAAAAGACACCATAAATAAACCTAGCATTAAAAGTAAGGCAGATGAATCTGAAAAAATTGAAATAAAAGTTCTGGATTTAAAATTTATAAGAAAATTAATATGGGTTAGAGATAGAAATAAATAGAGAAAAATATAGATTTGAATTTACATTATAAGTTTCCTTTAAAAATATATAGAGATATTTACCTTTTAATTTTTCGCTTTTTGTAATCAGGAACTGTGGTTAAAATACTCATTTAGATGTTTGCTATAGCTTTTTATGTTATTGAATGATGAATTTTAAAATTAATTTAATTAATTTTAAATTATCTCCCCTTACAACATGTAATTGCACAAGCTACATTCTAAATATAAACCGTAGCGTCTTTAAATCAAAAATACGCTAACGGAAATAATTTATTGCACGGGCGGGAAAAATTCATCATAATATATATATATATATTTATATATATATATATATATATATATATATATATATATATATTAGTAATTTATAAAATATACATGGCGATTAAGCTACACTGAATATTCGGCGTTTCATCCACTCTAGGATTCGTCAGGCTTATGCACGAATTCTGTGGTTGTTTCTCGTTTTTATATGGTCTTCTTCTGTTGAGGATTTTAGTTAGTTTTCAAAATTTATCAAAAGGTCTACTGTTTTCGCATTTTTAAGGGTTTTAAAACCATAGGATTCTTTTTTGTTTACGTTTTCATTTTTAAGTAAGAAATTTGCTCGTCATCGCATTCGGCGTATTAGTTCATCTGTTTTTTGGATTAATTTAATAATACAGCTATGCTTGCTGGGTGTGGGGATATTTTTTAGCGATGTCTCGAAATTAACTCTCTCCATATCTATTTTTAATGAGGTGAAATAAATTCTTTTGAGAGTGCTCGACTGTTTTAGGAGCTAAGTATAACTACTTCATTTACTTACATAACATTAATATACGAAAGTATAGATTTATGCGTAAGCTTTAAGTATTTTCTTCGAAAGTGCTCAATACGTAGGTAGAGCTAGTTAGTAATTTATAAAATATATATGGCGATTAAGCTACACTAAATATTTATATATGTATCCCAACCCTAATTCTAACTCTAACCCTAATATATATATATATATATGGCTTGAGGTAGTTGCTTTTCTAGCCGCACTGATGAGCTGTGAAACAGCGAAACAGTACTGTATGTGGATGACTATAATGCTCTCTATCTTGGTTTGAGCATTTGGGAAGTGATATACAAATTACCATTAGCGTATGAAGCGGTGCTCTTTGTGTAAACAAATTGAGCTTAGGTACTCTGGACAATGTCAAAACATTGTTAATTCTCTGCCTGCATGGCAGCAGTCATATAGCGCAACGGTTAGAAGCTCCGACTGTCATTTGACAGTACTATATATGGATGAATATATATATATATATATATATATATATATATATATATATATATATATATATACTACAGGGTGACCGCCCCCCCCTTCTTCTTTCTTTCCTCTTTCTTTCCTCTTTCTTTCTCTTTCTTTCCTATTTCTTTCTTCTTTCTCTCTTCTTTCTTTCTTTCTTCTTCCAACTATAATTAGACCCCGTTTCTTAGTGTTTTGTCCGAATGAAATGAAACTTTGTTCATAAGTAGTTTATTATATTCAAAATACCACATAAACACATTAGGGTCTTTGGCCTTTTTCTCCGTTCTACAGCATATGTTCTGGATGGCCTCCATTTAGCTCCGTGCATTTCTTGAGGCGCAGCACGAAGTTGTCCATGACGTTTTTACAGACCGAATTGGTAATGGCTCTCATCTCCTCCCTGATGGCTTCCTTGAGTTCCGTGATGGTTCTAGATAACCTCCATTTACCTTTTGCTTTTGGGGGGGGGTAACCATATATATATATATATATATATATATATATATATATATATATATATATATATACATATATATACATATATATATATATATATATATATATTTGTCCGAGTGTACAATACGCTTAAACATGATATTTTAATTAATGCATATGTGTGTATATTATTATAGAATCAATCCTCTATTGATATTACAGGATAAGAGTTGAAAAGTGCACAGTAGTCAAATTCGGGAAAGAGGATGGAACCGCTTTAACGGGAGGATGCGTTATTCAGCGACTCCAACCTATTTTGTTGTATATATATATGTATATATATATATATATATTTATTAAAAAATATATATTACCACTTATCAAGGCCCATAGGCCACTCGAGGATGAGAGTTGAAAAGTGGACAGTAGTACGAGGAATAATTTGCTGGTGGAATTATTCGTAAAATAAAATCTAAAAAAAATAATAATGATAATGTTGTTCATCAAATTCAGTCTGTGTTTGTTTATAATATCACGTCAGCTGATATTTTTTGTTTGACGATCCTAAAGTTTTTCTTCTCTTATAGATTACAAAGAGGGATTAAACTGGCCAATTTCACGTAAAATATTCCCCTGGCGATTTTGTCGAATTTAGATACTCATCCTATGAATTTCTGTACAAAAAATTTCTAAAAACACTGCCAGACATATAAATTACCATTTATAAATTAGCTTTGTGTAAAATTTGTGTAGGTTAGGGTTGGGTTAGGTTTGAGTTAGGGTTAGGTTAGGGTTAGTGTTAGGTTAGGGTTATGGTTAGGTTAGGGTTAGAGTTAGAGTTAGAATTAGGGTTAGGGTTAGGTTAGGGTTAGGTTTAGGGTTAGGTTAGGGTTAGGGTTATGGTTAGGTTAGGGTTAGGTTAGAGTTAGACTTAGAATTAGGGTTGGGTTAGGTTTGGGTTAGTGTTAGGTTAGGCTTATGGTTAGGTTAGGCTTAGAATTAGGGTTAGGGTTAAGTTAGGTTAGGGTTAGGGTTAGGGTAGGGTTATGGTTAGGTTAGAGTTCGAGTTCGAGTTAGAATTAGGGTTAGGGTTAGGGTTAGGTTAGGGTTAGGGTTAGGTTAGGGTTAGGGCTAGGGCTAGGGTGGGGGTTAGGGTTAGGGTTAGAGTTAGGATTAGGGTTTGATTAGGGTTAGAGTTAGGTCAAGGCTAGGGTTAGGGTTAGGGTTAGAATAGATAGATTTATAGATGGATTGATGGAAAGAGAGAACTGTGATGTTAGGATTAAGGCGCAGGTGAGGTGTAGGGTTAGGATAGGCTTAGTGTTAGGGATAGGCTTAGGGTTAGGGTTAGAATAGAAAGATAGATAGATAGATAGATAGATAGAGATAGAAAGAGAACATTGAGCTTAGGATTAAGGCAAGGTTAGCGTTTGGATTAGGGTAAGGGTTAGGGTTAGGGTTAAGCTTAGAGTTACGATTAGGCTTAGGATTAGGGCTAGTGATTAATATTAGCGTTGGGGTTAGAATAGAAAGAGAGGACTGAAGTTAGGATAAGGACAAAGGTTAATACTTTGTTCTTGTTGTAGTTTGACGAGTTCCAGCTGTTAATGCTTGCAACGTAAGCCTGGTAGAGCAACGTTACTTAACATTTCAAAATTCAACATGACTACCGATGGACTGACAATTGGAAAAAAAAAGTGACGGACGTAAATATCAGGTTAGGGTTAGGGTTAGATTTTGGGTTAGGGTTAGGGTTGCGGTAAGGCTTAGAAGAAGGGTTAGAGTTAGAATAGATAGATAGATAGATAGATAGAACAGTGAGGTTAAGATTAAGGCAAATGTTAATACTTTGTTGTTGCTGTAGTTAGACGAGTTCTAGTTGTTAATGTTTGCAAATTCAAAATGTGACGGACTTACATATCGGGTTAAGGTTAGGATTAGGGATAGGATTAGGTGTTAAAGTACAAGCCTGTTCTTGTAAGTGAGTAAATATGAGATACGATAGTCGAGGATTCGAACCTGCGAAGCTAGGATTGGAATTGGAAATTCCGATCTTAAGTTAAAATAAATAATACAGAATGTTATTGAAAATGGAATGTAAAATTAACCATTGTTTAGTTCACATAAAATAGTTAGATATCTGTTTATTGAAAAAGGAATGTAATGATGTAATTTTGTTTCTGTTAAAGAAATTAAAATAAGGAATTTAAAAACGGACAATGGAAAATGTTTGTAAAGTGGGTTAATCAAAAATTAGGTTAGAGAGTCGGCTTTGTGGAAACGTGAAGCATGTCAGGCCATTTGTCTGATATGCACGTGTTGGTCATGCAATGACATCATGAGTTTTCAATATAGTTGGAGCTTGGCAAAGGATAAGTCAGTCAGTCATTCAGTCAGGGGAGAAGAGAGAAGTCATTGAGTCAGAGACAGAGCTGACATGGAACCTTGGAAGCGAAGGGGAGAAGAAAGAATCATGTAGAGATTTGAATTCCTTGATGCAAAGCCATTGACCGGTCGGAATGGAATAAACGAACAACTTCATAATTTTGTATCTGCGTCTTCGTGTTATGTTATTCAACAACAGAAAGGTATAGTGAATTTATATTATAAGAACTTTGTGAAAATCATCATCTAAAAAATAGGTAAGAAATATATGGGTCGATGTTATAGAAACACTCCCATTCACAGAACTGTCAATATTACTATCAATCTCTCGGTCTATCTATCAATATATCAAATCCTCTCTCATTGCGTATTACATGCCGTCGGCTCTCCTGTATTAAACTGTACCCTGTCTCTTTATGCATACAGAACTCTTTATATATACGCGACACAACACGAACACTCTAAGACTCTCTTACTAATATGAACAACAACAAATATATAACATCAGTCCTCTTCTAATAAGAACTATGCAACATAGGGTTAGGGTTAGGGTTAGAGTATAGCTTAGGGTAAGGGTTAATGTTTAATGTTAGGGTAAGGGTAAGAATAGATAGATAGATAGATAGATAGAAAGAAAGAAAGAGAGAACAGTGAGGCTAGGATCAAAGGCAAAGATTAATACTTTGTTATTGCTGTAGCTAGACGAGTTCTAGCTGTTAATGTTTGCAAGTTAAGCCTGGTAGAGCAACGTTGCTTAACATTTCAAAATTCAACATGGCGACCGATGGACGGACAATCGTAAAAAAAAGAAAATATGACGGACTTAAATCTATCTATATATCTATAAAAGTGAACGTGTCTGTCTGTCTGTGTGTCTGTATGTCTGTCTGTCTGTGTACATTTCCCTACGCAATAACTACGCAATTTTTAGTCTATAGACTCGAAATTTGAAATACCGGGTACTGAGATTTGGGAAAATCGATGTGACGGGTGTCAGCCAGAAATTTAGCTGTTAAGGGGTCAAATTTCAACGATTTGACCTTTAAGAACTCTACCAAACTCCTCCGACAATTTTGGGTCTAGACACTTGAAATTTTAGATATAGGTTCCTTGAACATGGATCTAACTTAATAAAGTGATTTGAGCCCGAAACAATAAATTTTAAGGGGTCATAATAGGGGTCAAAGTTTTAAAAAATTAACCATTTTTTTGTTTTTTTGCTTTTTTTGCACAGCATACACCTCCAAACACCCGAGCAAGGGGTCAAAGTTCAAAGATTTGACATTTGAGAATTCTACCAAACTCCTCCGCCAATTGTGGGTCTAAACACTTGAAATTTAAGATATAGGTTCCTTGGACATGGATATAACTTAATAACTTGATTTGAGTCCAAAACAATAAATGTTAAGGGGACATAATAGGGGTCAAAGTTTTAAAAAATTGACCGCTTTTTCTTTTTCTTTTTTTTTTCTCAACATACACCTCCAAACACCCGGGCAACGCCGGGCTGAAATGCTAGTATATCTATAAAAGTGAACGTGTCTGTGTGTCTGTGTACATTTCCCGACGCAATAACTCTGTCAATTTTTAGTCTACAGACTCAAAATTTGATATACAGCGTACCGAGATTTGGAAAAATCTATGTGATTGGTTTTCGGACAGAAATTTCGCTGTTAAGCGGTCGAAGTTCAACGATTTGACCTTTGAGAACTCTACCAAACTTCTCCGCCAATTTTGGGTCTAAACACTTGAAATTTTAGATATACGTCCGTTGGACATAGATATAACTTAATAACTTGATTTGAGCCCAAAACAATAAATTTTAAGGAGTCATAATAGGGGTCAAAGTTAAAAAAATTGGCCGCTTTTTTTTTTTGCTCAACATGCACCTCCAAATACCCGGGCAACGCCGGGCAACGCCGGGCAACGCCGGGCACCCATGCTAGTATTAGACAAAACTACAAAAACAAACAAAATTATCAACAAACTAACAGCGAAATTGAAATCTAAAATTTCAGACAGCTAACCATTAACAGCACTTAAGAAATTTATGCATATTTATGCAAATGTATGTAAATTTATGTAAATTGAACGTGATTAATGTTCCAGTCCAAATTGAGGTTAGTTTCTCTAATGGATGCCATTTGAGACTTCGGAATCGGCTATGCTAAATTAAAATGGCATCTTGTACAGTTACTGAATAATGTCACCGGTAATTCTTCAATTCGGTCTCCATTTCACCCTCTTCCTCATTCAATGTTCTTCCATTTACTTTTTTTTAACAAAGAAAATGGTTATTGGTTAAAACCATTTAACTACTTTTGGTGAAAGGTCCCTCGTTTAATATACATTTACATTGGCCGCCGCGATATTTCCATATAAGTCAATCTAAACTACGAGGTGTCTTTCCTTTTCTTTCTTTTCTTTCTTTTCTTTCTTTCTTCTACTTTATCCCACACTTTTTACATTCTCTCTCCCTCTCTCCCTCTCTCCTTCCATCTCATGTAAAGCTCCGCCATCTTTCTTTTTTTTTTTTCTTAACGAAACTCGTTAAACCTAGCCTCGTAGGGGACGTCCTTTTCTCTTCTCTGCAACCTCTTTCTCACAGAAGAAATGTTGCAAGTTTGTCTCTGCTTTATCGTTATTTTCATGGCAAGTGCTCGGCCGAGCTCCAATCTATGGTTCCCCCCCTCGCCAAACTTTCACAAGAAACACACGTCTAGCAGAAATCACTATCAATAATTTCCCCCACTCTTTATCTGTGCCTAAACCTAAACGTAGATTCCATGAACAAAGCTTCTTTCTTAGAACTGCGCGCCTATGGAATTGTCTTCCGTTTTCCTACTTTCCAGCTGATTACAATATGGTTGTCTTCAAGTCTAACGTAAACAAGTTTTTGATGAGCGGTTCCATATGAGTTAACAAATTTACCGAATTTCCATTACTAACGATTACTATATTGTCCAATTTCTACTGTACACTCTTTAACCCTTATCCTCGAGTGGCCTCAAGGCCTTGATAAGTGGTAATACCCATGTAAAAAAAAACTCAAAAAACCCCAATTCAACTACTTGGCTGAATAGTTCCTTTTACAGCGATATTTCCATATACGTTTTCAATAAGTTTCCAGACATTTTTGTACGGGCACTTTTATTAATACTGCGTACAGGAAAGTCTAGTCCTCTTTGAAGTAATCTCCTCCGGCTGCAATGCACTTGTTGTACCGTTCAAACAACTTCTAGAAGGTCTCACGGAAGTCCTCTTGTGTGAGCGTGTCAGTGACCCTCGTCACAGCCTCTTTCATCTCCTCAATTGTCACATAACGGCAGCCTCTAAAGTTTTCCTTGAGCTTAGGGAATAACCAAAAGTCACAGGGAACAAATTCCGGACTATAGGGAGGGTGAGGAACTGTCTTGATGCCCATCTTGGTCAAATAGTTTGTGGCAAGGATGGAGTTGTGGACTGATGCATTCGCACAAATCTTCCACATCTTCAATGCCTCGCGAATAATTGTGTGTACAGTTCCCACACTGACATCAAACTATGTACTTATTGTCTCTATAGACACACGATGGTCCTTATCCATGAAATTCTTTATTTGGCCAATCAACTTTGGTGTTCTAACTTCTTTACCCCTCCCACATCTCTCATCATCCCTCAAAACTTCCTGCCTTCTTTGAATCTCTTATACCATTCACAAACTGATGCTCGATTCATGCAAGATGATCCAAAAGCAATCTAAAGTATTCCATACGTTTCTGTGACAGTTGAAAACAAAATTTTTTCCAAGTTTAAAACAGAATATTATGCATATCGTTCTTCCAAAGTGTCTTCACACCCAGATAAGATTTTTGAAGTTTTTTGTAACAATCAGGCTTTAGTAGGGTGTATTCCAATTCCTGTTGTAGCTGTTCATATGAACCTGCAATCATAAAAATTGTTCAGTCATCTCAAGAGATGTATAGCGATAACAAAGTGGATGTTCGAGGGTCTACAACAATTTTAAATGCATGTACAAAAAAGTCTGGAGACATCAGAAAAACGATAAGGACCGTCATGTGTCTATAGAGATGATAAATGCATAGTTTGATGTCAGTGTGGGAACTGTCACAATTATGCGTGAGAAACAAGAAATGGGGAAGATTTGCGGAAAGTTTGTCCCGAGGCTGCTTTATCCTTGTCACTGACAATTAGACTAAAAGTACAGACTATTTGACCAAAATGGGCAACAAGCCGGTTGGTCCCCACCCCCTCCGTAGTCCAGATTTTGCCCCTTGTGATTTTTTGTTATTCTGGAAAAAAAACCCTATAAAATAGGCGGGGAACACACACACACACACACACACACACACACACACACACACACACACACACACACGGTCCTGGATATGACTTAAAACTATATCCGATGGTGAGGCTCCACTTTGCGGGCCTTGGGGAGTGTGGAGCCACCCTTTAATTGCCATTGCTCCCAGGTCCACTCTGACCCGGAGTGGGAGTACCTGTTAGGGTCCCAACTATGAGTTAAATAGAATCTGACTTTAAAGAAATATATATACTCCATTAAAAATCGTTCCTCAAAATAACTAGATCCGGCATTAAATAACCTGAAAAAGGTTGATATGCCGTAAAACAAAAACAACCAACCAACACACACACACACACACACACACATATTAAATTGTGATTCAATGAATTTCAAAAAACCCTTATTGAAATGAAGTGTTTGAATTTCATATCAAAGAATTTTTACTATTCTAAGCAAGACAAAGAAAATTAATCTCCTTAACCTATAGGGTTTCGATGTCTACCATCTCATCAGAGGAGAGAAAATATTAGCAAATATTTATAAAGGTATGCACCCTATTTGCTAAAAGTCAGTGAGACATGGAAAGTCAAAATAATCAATTAATCAGAAGTCCTGTAGAAATATATATATATATATGTGTGTGTGTGTGTACGTGTGTACGTGTGTACGTGTATCTATATCTGTATTTGTATATGTCTATATATATATGTGTATGTTTGTATATGTGTATATGTATGTATAAGTATATGGATATATATGTGTGTATATTTGTATACGTGTGTGTATGTCTGTATATTTGTACGAATTTGTATATTTGTATACCTGCGATTATCTGTGTATCTATTCTGGCGTGTGCATATGTTCTTTTACGTATATATTTACGTGTGTATGCTTGTGTTGTTTTCGTACATATGTGTATTTGTATATTTGGTATGTATGTATGTATACAGATATATGCCTAAGCATGGATATGTCTGCATTAGTCAATCCCCGCCACCCCTAACTTAACGCATAACGACACGTAACTCTCGTAGTTAAATCACACCCGTGCAAAGTCCTTTTCTTTCAATATAAGTAGAAACCCGCCCCACACACACCGCCCTCCTATACAACTCACAGCCCCAATAAAATTATGACCCATTTTTATTTTTATTTCAAATTTACATTCTGTTGCGAATAGTTTTGTATAATCTTCCAATAGGTCCTAATGCGATCTTTCCCTTTTTTCTATCCTGTTTTTTTAGATAGCTAGCGATTTTTTATAAACTCCTCACGAACTTCTTATACTCTTTATGAAGAGCTCCTTTTTTTTTTTTTAAATTTCTCTATAATCTATCCCATTTTTAATTTTTCTTTTTGGCGTCTAGAGGTTCCAGGTCGCCTGATGAAGTCTCTTTGACTGAAACAGATGGCTATTTGTAACGACTATATGTAACTGTTTATCCCAAATAATATATATATGAATATAAACAATATAAACAAATTAACAACTCCCAAAGAATGTCACCCCTATCCCTCTTCCCTCCCCCTCGCCTATCTTCCCACCCCTCGCAACACTAACCTAAACACCCAGCTACCGACCCCGACCCCCCCTCCGCTTTCACAGCCCGCCCCTACAGTAGCCGACCGGACACAGCCCAGCAGCGACTTAAGTGAACTAGAAAAGCAGAGACACCTACACATCAGCAGAAAAATAAATAAATAAATAAATAAATAATAGTAATAATGATAAAGACAACATAACAGAGAACAAGAAAAAAAGCTCACGCTAAAACAAGTTAAAAACCAAAAAAGAAAAAAAAAAAAGAAAATAAATAAAATAAAAATAAAGACAAATAAAAATAGCAAATTTATAAACATGTTAATCACCTAATCATACCAGACATAAATCTCCTACTCACATTTGCCCCGAGGCCTCACATAGCTACACAACTTCCGGCCCTTCATCCAGCATGCTTTGAATCGACCTGTTACGCACACCATTTGAAAAGGGAAAACTTTTCCGAAATTAATAATGGAAAACATCGCATGAATACAAGTAAGACATTTTACCATACAACTGAATAAGTATATATATAAAAAAAAATAAAATAAAAAATAATAAAATATATATATATATATATATATATATATATATGTGTGTGTGTGTGTGTGTGTGTGTGTGTGTGTACTTATTGATTTGTAAATCACCACTTGTTCTCGTCTCCTCTTACCAACAACGACTATAATTCATTCCTCGCATTGTGACAGCCTTCTAAATCTCTTTTACACACACACACACACACACACACACATATATATATATATATATATATATATATATATATATATATATATATATATATATATATATATATTAGCTCGACGCCCGGCGCTGGCCAATCGTACAATATGCTTAAACATGGTATTTTAATTTATGCAGGTTGCGTATGTATTATTATAGAATCAAACCTCTATTGAATATTATTATTACAAGGAATAATTTGCTCGATGAACTAATTCGCAAAAATAAAAATGTAAAAATAATAAAGATAATGTCGGCCATCAAATTGTGTCTGTGTTTATTTACAATATCACGTCAGCTGATATTTGGGTTTGACGATCTTAAAATAGTTTTTATTCTCTTATAGATAAAAAAGAATTTTTACAGTGGAATATTTTACCTAAAATCAGCCATCGGTGTAACGTAAAATATTCCCCTGGAAAAATGAGGAGACAAATTATTTTTAAGATCAGATATTTTCAATTTAAGATACTTATCGGATGAATTTATATATATATATATATATATATATATATATATATATATATATATATATATATATATATATATATATCCTTGGATTCCAATTACGGGACGTCCTTGGATTTTACTTGTACAAATGGAAATTCTTGTAACTTTCTTGAAGTTTTACATTTGGTTTTTACGGTCACTGAATTATTTATCTTCTACCAGACTATCCGTACATGTGTAATCACTTTTTTTCTTCACCATATTCCCTCTGCTTCACTTTTTTTGTTATCAAGTAAGATCTTTGACTTACTTGTTGTTTCATCAAATACTTTTGCATGCAAAATCCGATCCTGCATTTTGCTAATTCCTACCCTCTGATGAGAAGGAAAGTATTTCTTCGAAACTCTGCGGATTAAGGACTATCCATTTATCTAGTGTTTCCTTTTCAGATTAAATATGTGTTTAACTCATTTCAAAGTGTTTTTTAACATGTTTTATTACTGTTTGCTCGTATATATATATATATATATATATATATATATATATATATATATATATATATATATATATATCTGTAAAAGTGAAAGTGTCTGTCTGTGGGAGTGTGTCTGTGTACATTTTCCTACGCAATAACTCTGTCAATTTTTAGTCTACAGATTCGACATTTGATATATAGGGTACTGAGATTTGGGAAAATCAAATGTGATCGGTTTTCGGGCAGAAATTTGGCTGTTAAGGGGTAAAAGTTTAAAGATTTTACTTTTGAAAACTCTACCAAACTCCTCCTGCAATTTTGGGTCTAAACACTTGAAATTTTAGATATAGGTTCCTTTGACATGGATCTAACTTAATAACTTGATTTGAGTCCTAAACAATAAATTTTAAGGGGTCATAATAGGAGTCAAAGTTAAAAAAATTGACCGTTTTTTTTATTTTTGCTCAGCATACACTTCAAAACACCCGGGCAACGGCGGGCCCCTATGCTAGTACACACACACACACACACACATAGATATATATATATAAACATACATACAGATATATATATATATATGCCGCCCTGCATTGCCCGGTCGTAAAATATGATTAAACATGATATTTTGATTAATGCAGATTTCGTATTTATTATTATATTATATTAGACACAATATACAGTAATAATTTTTTTTTATGACGTTAATGTCTCAGCTATCAAGACATGTTTGCTGTAATCCTAAAAATTAAACATGAACCAATAACTATTACGTTACGCATGCATATTTGTAATGATGTCGTTCGACCTTCACCTGTCCAATTCTATTCCTCAGCTAAAACCCAAATATAAAGTTTTTCTATGGGTTCTAGATATTAAGCTTCATGTCTGTTGACCAAAAACTGACAGAGGAGTTTGATAGGCCAAGTTTTTTCAAACATATATAGAAACAATTTTGTGCTTATTGTAAACTTTTTACGCAAATATTACGCAAGTATAAATCATGTAGAATATCTGCATGAATATAATTACACGTAATAGTTAACTAAAGATGTTCATCCCATAAGAAAACCGAAAAAAATCTAATAGGGAATTAATTAAAATGAATGTTTAAAAGAATATGCAAATTAGCTAGATCTTAAAACTTTGTTATATATGGGTCGTGGAATTTCCACGACCCATATATAACAAAGTTTTAATAGCTTTTTAAATAAATAGAAAAAAAGAGTTTTTAATATGAATATAAATATGCACAACGAAAAAAAAATTATTGGAGTGTATATATATACATACAAACATATATACATGCATATATATATGTATATATATATATATATATATTCAGTATATATATATTCAGTATATATATATATATATATTCAGTATATATATATTCAGTATATATATATATATATATTCAGTATATATATATATATATATATATATATATATATATATATATATATATATATATATATATATATATATATATATATATATATAGGAAATTTATTACTGTGAGTCCAGAATGAGTTTACAAATTGTTTCAGCTGGAGGAAACTCCTCAAAGAGAGGAAAAAAAAACAACTAGCATCGTCAGAATTCATGCTCTGACTACACATTGAGCACTCTAGTCCGGTTTTTTCACCACTGGTAAATATATATATATATACATATATATATATATATATATATATGATTACTTCATTTAATCACATCAATTAAAATAGGAAGATATAATTTTATGGGTAATTTTTTCATTATTTACGCAAACAGTGCTCGATATATAGATAGAGCTAGGTAGTAAGTTATGAAAATACATATGGCAATAAAGCTACACAAAATATTCTGCGTTTCATTCTCGTGAGCCTGACAAATTCTCACGGGAATGAAACGTGGGATATTCTGTATACCTTAATTGCCATATATATTTACATTAATTAACTATATATATATATACATATATATATATATATATATATATATATATATATATATATATATAGGATTTTTATTATGAATGGATATCCACCTCCATTGGTTAACTTAGTTATTAATAAGAAAATTCAATCCTTTTCTGAGCTACCAAAATATGGTTCATCTAGACTCCCGGTATATCTTAAGTTACTCTGGATTGGACCTGTAGGCCAACTTATTGGCGATAAGTTTTCCTCTCTGGTTTCTTCTAATTTTGGTGCTCTATCCCTCCGAATTGCTTTTTCCACAAAAACTGCCTTTCCCTCATTTCGTAAGGATATCTTACATATCTCTCAAACAAGTAATATTATTATTTCAATGTCGGTGTGGTGCCTTCTATATAGGCAAGACGACCCAGCGTCTTCTGGTCAAAATCGCCCAACATGTTCCGCGCTTCATCCGAGACCATCAACCTACCACCAGAAAGTCTCAATTGATAGAATCGTCCATCGGTCATCACTTGATCGATAAAAAGGACTGCGGTCTTGTTTTCTCTCCGGAGTGTTTTTCTGTTTTGTACCGAGGACGCACAAAGTTCCACCTGTCTGTCCTCGAAGCACTTGCCATCATTTCCAGCCCCCCCTCTACTTTGTGCAAGCAGAGGAACCTCCGGCTTCAATTAGAATTATTTGGGTAGTCACAGTTTTTTTTTTGGGTTTTTTTAACCTCTTCTCCACTTTTACTCCATTCCACTACCAAATATTTAAAAAAAAAAAAAATAATAATAATAATTTTCAGACTTATACCATTGAAAAGTTAGTCTGAACGAAAAGCACTTCGGGTGTATTTTAACGATATTGTTTTTAATCGATTTATTTATTTTACTGAATTGTACATTTGTTACATGTAACTTCCCCTATTTTTCCTTTTCCTCACCCCGTTTTCCATCTTATTTTAGTCGACTGAATTTCTGCTATGGTTCACTTCTTTACCATTATTCTAATATATATATATATATATATATATATATATATATATATATATATATATTATAATATACATATGTAGTATGAGTGCTTGTGTGTCTGTGAGTGTATGCATTCTGGACCAACTAGCTCATTATTTATAGACGTCTTGTATCACATTTCTTTAGGCATTTTCGCCAGACTTTATATTAAGCATTGCTAAGCTATATATATTTTTTTTTTTCTCAGTGTAGTCGATTCAATTAAGAAAGTTGGAAAGAACAACTCTGTTCCAGTTCTCGGGAGGAGGGGGGGGCGTCAAACTACATTTGTATGCAGCACAATATCATTTCAGACTCACACTATATATATATATATATATATATATATATATATGAGCAAACAGTTAATGAAACATGTTAAAAAACACTTTGAAAAAGAGTTAAAAACATATTTAATCTGAAAAGGAAAGACTAGATAAGTGGATAGTCCTTAATCCGTGGAGTTTCGAAGAAATACTTTCCTTCTCATCAGAGGGTAGGAATTAGCAAAATGCGGGATCGGATTTTGCATGCAAAGTATTTGATGAAACAACAAGTAAGTCAAAGATCTTACTTGATAACAAAAAAAGTGAAGCAGATGGAATATTTAGATTTTTACTAATTACTATTTTTTCTCTATCTATATAATCATAAAACTCAAATGACCTTGTAACGATGTATGCAACCCACTTTCCGGTTTACGACATCCGGTTGCGCATGCGCGCATGACCTGCGCACTGAAATATTAACGTTATTATTTCGAAATTATTATTTAACATGGGAAGAGTGGGGGTTAAAATAACTTAAACGTAATACAGAAATGAACGATGTAAAAAAAAAAGCAGACAGTATAAACAATTGTTTACTTGGATAATTTAAACGCGAAAAAAAAAACAATTGGGACGCTGAAATATTAACGTTGTTATTTCGAAATTATTATTTAACATGAGAAGAGTGGGGTTTAAAATAAGCAAAAAACAAAAGAACAATTTGGACGCTGAAATATGAACGTTATTATTTCGAAATTATTATTTAACATGGGAAGAGTGGGGTTTAAAATAAACAAAAAACAAAAGAACAATTTCGACGTTGAAATATTAACGTTATTATTTCGAAATTATTATTTAACATGGGAAGAGTGGGGGTTTAAAATAACTTAAACGTAATATAGTAATGAACGATGTAAAAAAAAAGCAGATATAGAAAAATTTGATTTTAACTATAATAAGTATTATGATATCTGTTCAGTGCACATTTACCTGTAAGTATGGGCAACCACTTATAATTCAGTAACTGTAAATTTTTTTCAAAAATAATCAATTATAATAAACAGAACGACTCATAGAAATCTATCTATATTCTTTTTTCATTTTAATATACTTTCATAGAAATATTTCTGTTATGTCAAAAAAACTATTTTCTTTACGTCACAAGTGTCACGCTCATACATGAATTCCATAACTAATATAACATACTGACCCAACGGGTTACGGGTAGTCTAGTATATATATAATTATTTTGTGTGTGCATTGATATTCATATTAAAAACCCTTTTTTCTATTTATTTAAAAACACAACTCATTATATACAACATGTTGAATTACATAGATAATAAACAGGAAAGCTGTATTAATTAAAATATCATATTTAAGTGTATTTTACGACCGGTCAATGCTGGGCGAACTACGAGTACACACACACACACACACACACACACACACACACACACACACACGTATATATATAAATATATATATATATATATATATAAATTATAATGAATAACCCCACAAGATCTGATACCTCTGCAGAGTCCAAAGGTCCATTGTCAAGTCGAAAGAGTTTGTCATCTTTGTTTTTATCCATTGGTTATTGTTATATATATATATATATATATATATATATATATATATATATATATATATATATATATATATATATATATATATATGCAGAGTCTAAAGACCCATTGCCAAATCAAATCAAATTGTCATCTTTGTTTTTATCCATTGGTTATTGTTATATATATATATATATATATATATATATATATATATATATATATATATATATATATATATATATAAAAATTCTAATAAGTTTACCAAGGTAATCAAAATGGTTAACTTAAAATATATTATAAGGTAAAATTAAGAGTTTTAAACTCTGCGGCTGCTTTTCCAATTTTGAACACTCTTCCGCTGTCTTCCTTTGAAAAAGGACTAATAGGTCTGAAATATATTGAGATTTATAACACCATTGAATACAACAGAAAAAAAAATTACTGTTGTTTAGAGTTAAAATTTGTGTGAAAAAGAAAAAACAAACAACAAAAAAAAAGAAATTTATTTCTTTTGTTTTCATTTAATTTTACTCTATAAAAAAAAATCTCGCATTGTTCTTGGCTTTTAATTTTACCTTATAATTTTCTTCAACAATGCTTCAAGCAAACTACAATCTATTTAAAATATATTATAAATATTAAAGAGTTAATATTTACAAGTAAAGCAATCTCAACCAGATGTAAAAGCTCAATAAAGTCGAAAAGGAAATAGAGCTTATAATATGAACAAATGATTAATAAAACATGTTAAAAGACATCTTGAAAAAGAGTTAAAAACATATTTAATTTTAAAAAAGGAAGCACAAGATAAGGACTATCCACTTATCTTGTGCTTCCTTTTTAAAATTAAATATGTTTTTAACTCTTTTTCAAGATGTTTTTTAACATGTTTTTATAAATCCTTTGTTCATATATATATATATATATGTTTATTAGTCTATGTAATTTAACATGTATATATAAAGGGGCTGACATATTATATATATATATATATATATATATATATATATATATAAATTTTTTTACTATAATAATTAAATACCTACACACACTAGAGTTTCACCCTTTCGGGAATCTTCAGTGCAGGGTGTCACGATTAATACCAGTCGAACTATTCGACCCCCGCAACACGAGGCATCTCTGGCTCGATTAGCGAAGACCTAATCAATTCGGCTACCATTAACCGCGTGAAATAACGTTGAATTTAAACATCATAATTTTAAATGTTCATTTACGTCAGTCAGACAGTGATCTAATCGTTATACGATGATCTATGCATGAGAGCGAAATTGACCGACTTTAATTCAACTGAAAGTGCTCAACGATAAGAAACGAATTTCTTAAAGGGGCTGTCATAATTATTTTTTACTATAATAATTAAGACTGAACGGAAGCGTGGATATATATATATATATATATATATATATACATATATATATATGGCGATTAATCTACACTGAATATTCCGCGTTTCATCCACTCTAGGATTCTTCAGGCTTATGCGCCTCTAGGATTGTGCAGGCTTATGCGCCTGAAGAATCCTAGAGTGAATGAAACGCGGAATATTCAGTGTAGCTTAATCGCCATATACATTTTATAACTTACTAACTAGCTCTACCGACGTATTGAGCACTTTTGAAGTAAATACTTAAAGTTTACGCATAAATCTATACTTACGTATATTAATTTTATGTGAGTAAATTAAGTAATGTTATATATATATATATATATATATATATATATATATATATATATATATATATCCACGCTTCCGTTCAGTCTTGAAAGACAAAGGATACCCCTGTAGGGGCAGTAGCGCGTGTAATTGTGAGGCAAGGGTTGCGCAATCCTCAACCACTCCTCTCCTGAATCGGCACTGTTTGAGTCCAGTGGCAAGGAAAAGACCAGGGCGACTGGAAACAATGCCGAGATAAGCGGAGAGCACATACAGCACCTGAAAGTCCCAATTGGTTACCCATTTAGTACTGACCAGGTTCAACGTTGCTTAACTTCGCATGCATATATGTTTGTATTTATTTGTGTCTATTCAGATTTTTCGTTAGTTTTACGATGGAAATTTAATTTCAAAACAAAGTAGGATTTATTCAAGATTTAAAATAAAGAATAGAGAATGTTTGATAGAGATAAAGAGAGAGAGAGAGAGAGAAAGAGAGAGAGAGAGAGAGAGAGTGTGTGTGTGTGTGTGTGTGTGTGCGTGTGTGAAAGAGAAACAGAGGGGTGGGGGCGAAGGGATAAAACAGTCTGCCGCTGAACTTTTTTTTCGAATATACCAGGATGCTTTGGTCGGTTGTTAAGCAATAAGGCAGGTGTTTGCTCTAATGTGATCCGTGGGCTTCATCTTCGACAGCTAAAGATTCTCATAAAATATGCGATCGGTGTGAATCCGGGCGACTATCCCATAATTCTGGTTTATGGATATTTCCAGGATAGTTGCTCGGAGACTCGTTAAAAATAAAAAAAAAAAACTACGAAGAAAACACCAGAAAAGAAGGTTTTTTTTAATTCTTATTTTAAACTCATTAAGCTAAGGACTCGAGCCGTATCATATTTATTAGTGTGCCAACTTAACCAGTCCTTGTGGCCTCATTAGATGTCCATAACCCAGAGGTCCGTAGATCGAACTACGCTACTTAAATAATATAGTCTTCCATTTTCTTTAATGTCGAATACAGTTCCATTCGGGTATACCAGTTTTAATTCATTGGGGCTAAAGTTTATATTTGCACCTTGTTTTGTGGCAGCTTGCACAGAAAATATATTTTGTTTAAATTTTGGGATTAGAAGAGCGTTTTCTAGAATACAGAAACATAGTTCAGCTTTATTGTTCTTTAGCGAGGTTTTAGCATCGCCTCTTTTCAAAACGATATCATTTACTCGACCCCCGTCAGCTAGTTCTACAAAATGATTTTGTGGCTTAAAGTTGGGATCAAAATTGATAAAATCAGATTCCTTTTTAATCACGTGTGCCGTGGCATCACAATCGACAAGAACATTATCTCAACTGCAGATAGGCGATCTTATGTAGATTTTGATGGTGAGAATTAATGTTACAGACTTTCTGTATGCAGACATTTGAAATTGTAGATCCTGGAAAATTCAATATGTTATTGCTATACATCTTATGAGATGACTGACCAATTTTTATGATTTCAGGTTCTAACGGACAGGACAGCTACAGCAGGAAATGCAGTCCAGACATTAGGAGACTTTAAAAGAACGATATACAATAAAGTTCTGCTTTATACTTGAAAAAAATGCCACAGAAAGGTATAGAATACCTCCGACTGCTTTTGGACCATCTTGCATGAATCAAGTATCAGCTTTTGAGTGGCATAAGGGATTCAATGAAGGCAGGAAGTCTTTGAGGGATGGTGAGAGGTGTTGGAGGAGTAAAGAAGTCAGAACACTAGAGTTGATTGGCCAAATAAAGAATTTCATCGTGTATCTACAGAGACAATAAGTGCACAGTTTGATGTTTGGAACTATTCACACAATTAATGGCGAGGAACTTTAGATGCGGGAAGTTTGTCCCAATAGTGTTCAGAGTCGATCAGAAAAAAAGGACGTTATCATGACCAAGATGGGCATCAATACAGTTTCAGAATAGATAAGAAAGGTCACACTGAGTGTATGATGAACCAGAACTGTAAAACGTCTTAGAAACCTCATAGGTGATGCCTTGTTCTTTTCCTTGCAACCTCTTTCCAACAGAAGGGGTGTTGTGAGCATGTTTCTGTGCTATCATTATTTTCATGGCCAGTTCTCGACTGAGCACCAATCTATGGCCTCCCTTGCCACACATTCACAAAAACACTCAACTAGCTACAAACACTATAAACGATTTCCCTCACTCTCTATCTGTGCCTAAATCTAAACGCAGATTCTATGAACAAAGCTTCTTTCCCAGAACTTCCCGGCTGTGGAACACTGTTCCACTAGCCTGCTTCCCGCTTGAATACAACATGGTACTCTTTAAAACCAATGTAAAGTCTCCTGTCTGTCACAAGTAAGTTGCCGGAATCTATGTTAAATAGAGAAGTAGTCAAACTATATTAGCAAAAATAACCTTCTTCGTAACATGCAATATGGTTTCCGTTCGGCTAGATCTACAGCAGACATGCTTAGAGTTATATCTCATAGGATTAGCGAATCTCTCGACAGAGGCATCCTCTCTAGGGCAATTGCTCTTGTTTTGATAAGGTATGGAATAAAGGTCTGGTCTACTTCACAAGATCTCCAGCTATACCATAGATGGAGATCTTGTGAAGTCTTCTCAATTATTAAATCATTATTAGATCTTGTGAAGTCTTCTCAATTATTAAATCATTATTAGATCTTGTGAAGTCTTCTCAATTATTAAATCATTATTAGATCTTGTGAAGTCTTCTCAATTATTAAATCATTTCTTTCTGATAGGTTCATGAGAATAGTGATTGATGGGCAGAAATCAGAAGCTCATAGTATTAATGCTGGAATCCCTCAGGGATCCATCCTGGGCCTAACACTCTTCCTGATCTACAGTAATGATCTTCCAAAACACATCCTTACATCATTTGTAGACATTTTTGCTGATGACACAACCATCTATGGTAGCACATCAACGATCGTAAACGACCAAGTTTTCTCTGATTCTCTCTCCTCTGATCTTGAGCACATGATACAATGGGGAAAGAAGTGGCTGGTTACTTTTAATGTATCAAAAACCAAGCTTCTATCTTTACATCATCAACGCTCGGATGCCCAGTATGGAATGACTAATCTCCTAAAAATAGTTAATTTCAGGAATTTTGAAGTTTCGTTAGTACCAATCGCGATTACGTCACCAGACAAAACAAGGCCTGTGCATTACTATTCTCTTGTAAACTGGTTGCGTCTTGTTGTCGTGGCTCGGTTATATTTACTTTCTGCCGCGCGAATATCAGAACACAGACATGAATCGATTCTTCAATTGTGTTCAATTGTACAATACATTTGATCTCTGAAGATACTTTGAGGTGCATCACCTACTCCCGATGTCATAATAATACACACACACACACACACACACACACACACACACACACACACACACACACACACACACACACACACATATATATATATATATAATGTAAAAAAAACAACTATTTACTAAGCACCATTTTATTTACTGGATATTTTTCCGGTACAAGGATTCAAGTCTGCACAGCTGGGCAAACTTGGGTACTTGTCTCTCTCTCTCTCTCTCTCTCTCTCTCTCTCTCTCTCTCTATATATATATATATATATATATATATATATATATATATACTAGATATCAGCTCGGCGTTGCCTGGGTGTTTGAACGTGTATGTTGATCGAAAAAAAAGTGGTAGTAGGAAGGCAGGCTCGAACCCATACCGCAAAGGAGGAAAAGAACAGGGTAAAACCTAACGTTTATGCTGTTACGACCATCGTCAAACCGGAAGCGACATTTTTTAAAATTAAGGCTAGACAATCTAAAGGAAAGGATAACTTAAAAAAAATATCGGCGAAAAAGTGACCCACCCCCTGTAGAAAAGTGCCTAGTTGAATGGGGAAGATATTAATGCTTTTAGTAAATTTTTCGATATTTGTCGTATGAAAGATCGAACTTTAAAACGATACCGATCTTGGTAAAATCCGTCCCCTCTATTCAAAGTTTAAGGCAGACATGCAAACAGAGATACATACATACATTTATATATTGGTAACTACTCCCGATGTCATAAACATTCACACATATACACGCATATATATATATATATATATATATATATATATATGATTTTCAGAATGTGAGAGATTGTATATAATAAATTCCACAGCCAAACAACGTCGCAGCCCACAAGAGCCATGACAGTCAAAGAACCGGAAGTCCAAGACTCGAGTTCCGCCCTCATTTGGGTTCATCAGTTAGACACATCCGAACTCAGGATTCGAAACCCGAGCCTCTTGCATGCAAGGCAAGCACACTACCAACTGAGCAACATGGCTCTTGTGGGCTGCGACGTTGTTTGGCTGTGGAATTTATTATATATATATATATATATATATATATATATATATATATATATATATATATTATATATATATATATTATATATATATATATTATATATATATATATATATATTATATATATATATTATATATATATATATATTATATATATATTATATATATATATATATTATATATATATATATTATATATATATATATTATATATATATTATATATATATATATATTATATATATATATATATTATATATATATATTATATATATATTATATATATATATATATTATATATATATATTATATTTATTATATATATATATATATATATATTATATATATATTATATATATATATATATTATATATATATATATTATATATATATATATATTATATATTATATATATATATATTATATATATATATTTAAATTGACAAAAAAATATTGACAATAATTTGGCAAAAGTTTTGTCTTTTAAAACATAGTCTCCTCATCAGCAAAAACAGGTGGGGGGGGCGGGAAGGGAAGAAGAAATAAAACTAGCATTTTAGTCGTGAGTAAGATAGATATTCCTAATTTACCTCCATTTTGAAATTTGTTTTAAGTCTATCTTTTATTTTATTTAATATTATTACGTCAGCATAGGTTAGGATCCAACTGTGGATACTGGTGTCATGAGTTCGATCCTAACCTAAGCTGACGACGTGTTAAAGCTAGAAACATGCATGCCCATAGGTATAGCTTTATGCGTGTAAATAATAATAATAATAATATATATATATATATATATATATATATATATATATATATATATATATATATATATATTAATTGTCTGTATTTTTGAGATGAGGTGTTTTCATTGATTGAGATTGTCGGACTGACTTCCTCATCTTGGTTGTTATCGTCACAACGTTTCGGCCGTTTTGCCCTACGACCTTCATCAGGTGTTTTGTATCGAACTGGGGAACCGTTTGTTAGGAGTCTCGAACCCAACCCTTTATTATTATTACGGGGGTTCGAGACTCCTAACAAACGGTTCCCCAATTCGATACAAAATCAATATATATAGAAATATTTCTTATAATATATATCAATCCTTATTTAAGAAGCTCAATGTAATTACAGAGCAATATAGAGAATAAATGACAAAAAGTTATATTCCAAAATTCATCATGTTGACCATCTTTTAATTTATTCCTTTAATTCAGTTGCCTTATACAATTCTTGACAGTATCTGTTTCGTAGCGCAAAATCAATCACTTAATTATTATATCAATCAGTGAATCTATTTTGCCCTTAACTCATCAGAAGAAATAGCAACAATCAATCCGTCAAAAGGAAATAAAGTGTGATTTGACATGATTAAAATCCGAAAATTGGAAGAGAGACTGTAAATACCTTTTTATTTTTCCATTACGCCATATTGAATTTTCAATTCCTTTTGACGGATTGATCGTTGCTATTTCTTCTGATGAGTTAATGGCATAATGGCCAAAGACTCATTATCTGAAAATACTTCTTTCAAACTCCTCGGACTAACATTCACAGGAAACATGAGTTGGAAAAATTACATTGAGAGCATTGCCACGACCGCTGCGAAGAAGGTAGGCTCTCTCTACCAAGCTAGAAAGCTACTAACGCCCGAAAGTATCCTGTACCTCTATAAGGACACCATTCGCCCATGTATGGAGTATTGTTGTCACATTTGGGCTGGTGCATCTGCTACTAGTCTCTCCCTGTCAGACACGATTCAAAAGAGAGTCACCAACCTGAAAGGTCCTGAACTGTCAGCTAAGCTTCAACCTCTGTCCCATCGACAAAATGTTGCATCTACAGATTGTGTTTTTTATGTTTCCTTTTGAGTTATTTTTTATACTTGTGAATCCGTGCGCATCCCTTCACCAATCACCAAGGTAACAGACAACAAGTTGTGTAGCGGGGTGGGCGTGGGGCTATTGTCAATATGACCGTGTATCTACAGTACTGAATAAACGTACGTGTATATATAGTTGAATAGTGGTGTGTTGAATGTGTATACATGCCACTTCTAACTGGCAGTTGTGTTCTTATAATCAAATCTGTTGCCAATGTCGCTGGAAAAATGGTGGGATCCTTCTACCGCTCCAGAAGATATCTCACTGCTGATGCAATTCTCTATCTATATAAAAGCCAAGTACGTCCAAGGATGGAGTACTGCTGCCATATCTGGGCAGGCGCTGCTAAAAACAGCCTATCCTGCCTTGACAGAGTACAAAATAGACTTCGTAGCCTAGTAGGGATGCCCTTTTCTCTTCCCTGCAACCTCTCTCCCACAGAAGAGACGTTGCGAGCCTGTCTTTATTTTATCGGTTTTTCCATGACAAGTGCTCTGGTCCCGCCCCCCCTCGCTAATCTTTCACGATAAACACCCGTCTAGCTGAAACCACCGTCAGTAATTTTCCCCACTCTTTATCCGTGCCTAAATCAAAACGTAGATTCCATAAACAAAGTTTCTTTCTGAGAAGTGCATGCCTGTGGTGGGACTCTGTTCCGTTGGCCTGTTTCCCACCTGACTACAACTTGGATGTCTTCAAGTCCAACATTAACAAGTTCCTGATGAACCGTCTCCTCAAGTTAGATACTTTATTAGATCTCCATTAGTAACGATTACTACGATATTGTCCCATTGATTACTGTACACGAAAAAAACCCTTATCCCCGAGTGCCTTTCGGGCCTTGATAAGTGGTGACTTTCATGCGCACGTATTAGAACATATAACACATGACGACATACCTATTTCTGCTATTGTAGACAGTAAAATTCATAAATTAGATTTTTAAAAAAATATTCGTTCCGTGTTTATATTTGTGACGTTACCACTGTAGCAACGTGACATGCATATGAACTGGGCCCAACTCTCTTCCTGATCTACATCAATGATCTCCCTAAACACATACTTAAATCATTCGTTGACATCTATGCTGATGACACGACCATCTACAGCGACACATCAAAGGTTGTAAATGACAAAGCTCTCTCTGATTCTCTCTCCTCTGATTTAGAACGAGTGGTTCAGTGGGGGAAGACGTGGCTGGTTACCTTTAATGCATCTGAAACAAAACTCCTATCTTTACATTATCAATGCTCTGATCCCCATCTGACATCAATTGAAATGGATGGCTCTCGTCTAGGAGAAGCCCCATATTTTGACAAGCTTCTGGGCTTGACCTTCACTCCTGATCTGAAATAGAACACGTACATCAAGTCTGTTGCCAAGGTCGCTGAAAAGATGGTGGGATCTTTCTACTGCTCCAGAAGATATCTCACTACTGATGCAATTCTCTATCTATATAAAAGCCAAGTACGTCCAAGGATGGAATACTGCTGCCATATCTGGGCAGAAGCTGCTAAAAACAGTCTATCCTGCCTTGACAGAATACAAAATAGACTTCTTGGATGCCCTTTTCTCTTTTCTGCAACTTCTTTCCCGCAGAAGAGACGTTGCAAGCCTATCTTTGTTTTATCGTTATTTCCATGGCAGGTACTCGTCTGAACTCCAATCTCTGGTCCCCGCTCGCCAATCTTTTACAAAAAACACCCGTCTAGCTGAATCCACTGTCAAAAACTTTCCCAACTCTTTATCTATGGCTAAATCAAAACGTAGATTCCATGAACAAAGCTTCTTTCTTAGAAGTGCACACCTGTGGAACTCTGTTCCGTCTGCCTGCTTCCCTCCTGACTACAACTTGGATGTCTTCAAGTCCAACGTTAACAAATTCCTGATGAACCGCCCCCTTAAGTAGACACTTTAAATATCCATACTAACGTACTGTACTTACAATAACCCTTATCCCTGAGTGGTTTCCGGGCCTTGATAAGTGGTGACCACGTTGTAAAAAAAAAATGATTAAAAATTAATAATTAAAACTAAACTAAGATGAAATTTAATTCTGACCCCTTTTGGACCCTTAAAATTTATTTTAACCGGGTGAAAACCCATGAAAGACCGCCCATAAAAAATTCAATCATTTGAGAGCTCTAGCACTTCAGTTTCGGAGGAGATAGAGTTTGAAAATATGGAGACATTTATTTTGTGTTTATATTTGTGGCATTCAAATATTTTGGGTGCCATCAGCTAGAATCGAAACCGAAAGCAAGACTATAGCGTTAGCGACGAAATGTTGCATCCCTCTGCCTTTTCTACAAGTATTTTAGTGGTGAATGCTCTGACGAACTGCAATCACTTGTGCCCCCACCACGTGAGCACCCTCGACAAACCCGACAGGCTGCTAAATCCCACCCCCACACTGTAGAGATCCCTAGATGTAAAAGATCTTTTTACTCCAATAGTTTCTTCCACAGAACCGCTAGACTCTGGAATTCCATTCCAGGTCCCTCCTTCCCCAACAGTACTGACGTGCAGAAGTTCAAGTGTAACGTGAACCGACATCTTGCTGCCCAAATCCCTACATAGTACCCCAGTAGTTGTTGCCCCTAATAGTAGCCCCCTACCAAAGTGGCAATTTGCCTTGTTTGGGGTGAAAACGTAAAAAAAAATAAAAAAAAGCTGGTGATGTTACCACTGTACCAACCGTCACACGTAAATGAAATGATTAAAAATAAATTAAGATGAATGTACAAAATGAATAACGATTTTGTTCAATTTTGACACATTTTTGACCCCTAAAAAACTATTTTAACCGGCTAAAGACCCATAAAAGAACGGTCCATAAAAATTCAATCGACTTTTAGTTTCAGAAGAGATAAAGTTTGAAAATATGGAGACAGACAGACAGACAGACAGACAGACAGACATACAAGGTTAATTTTATATATTAGATTGTCTTGCGCGATGAGCATCCCATTCAACGACCAAAGGTAGACCGCACTCTAGCCAGCAAATAAGCATGGCATATCAAAAGTAGTTTGCCTCTTGTTAACTCGACCTGCTCCCCGTCATCGACTTTTTTTTTTATCAAGACCGGATTTATGGCAAGTTAACGAAACCCTTATTATATCCTACTTAACGTAAATACATGCCATTTTTATTCCTTTGTCTTGATACCGCATAACCACTTCTAAACACCGGTTCTCGTTAGCGACGTTATACGATATTGATACTGGCCAGTACCTCATGGTTGACAATCAAGGAATAGCAGGTGCTCATCGAGATACAAGATGCCTCCAATAAGTTTCCAGACTTTTTTCGTATGGCCACTTATATTGGTATAACACACATAAACTCTAGTCCCCTTCGAAGTAATCTTCACCGGCTGCAATGCACTTGTACCCTTCAGACAACTTCCGGAATGCTGCATGGAAGTCTTATTGTGTGAGCATGTCAGTGACCCTCATTCATCTCCTTAATTGTCTCATAACGATGGTCTCTAAGGTTTTCCTTGAGCTTAGGGAATAACTAAAAGTCACAGGGAGCAAGGTTTGGACTATAGGGAGGGTGAGGAACTGTCTTGATGCCCATCTTGGTCAAATAGTCCTTGAAAAGGATGGAGTACTCTTAGTACAAACTTCGTGCAAATCTTTCGTATCTTCAGTTCCTTGCGAATAATTGTGTGTACAGTTCCCACACTGACATCAAACTGTGCACTTATTGTCTCTATAGACAGACGACTGTCCTTATCCATGAAATTCCTCATTTCGACCAAAACACTTGTGTTCTGATTTCCTTACTACTTTCACACCTCTCATCATCCCTCACAGACTCTCTACCTTTTTTGAATTTCGTATGATGTTCGATTCATGCAAGATGGTCCAAAAGCAGTTTGAAGCATTCCATACGTCTCTGTGATATTTTTTCTTAGCTTAAAACACAATTTCATTGCATATCATTCTTTCTAAAGTGCCCTAACATCCAGATTGCATTTATAAAAAAATTCATCAACTGTGGCAATCAGGCTTTAGTAGAGTGTATTCCAATTCAGTGTATAGCTGTTCATTTAAGCCTGAATCACAATAAACAGTGATTTCATAAGATGTATAACAATAACACTGAATTTTGAAGAGTTTACAACAATTTTAAATGTCTGTATGGAAAAAAAGTTTGGAAACCTTGACCTCCCTGATAAAATTGTTTTGGAGATGAGTATATTTGCCGATGACACCACACTCTATAACAGATATGAGGGGAAAACAAATGAACACACATCCAAGGAAATGGCAGAAACACTAGAGGAAGACCTCCAATCTGTAGTGGAATGGGGACAAAAATGGATGGTCACATTCAATGCTGCTAAGACTAAGCTTGTTTCCTTCAAAAATACAAGAAACCTTCTCTACCACCAATAGCAATGGCCAAGAACACATTGCCTGAAAGTACTTCTTTTAAACTCCTTGGCCTAACGTTTACAGGGAATATGAACTGGTATAGATACATTAAGAGCATTGCCAAGGCTGCTGCAAGGAAGGTTGACTCCCTCTACCGTGCTAGAAAACTACTTACACCTGACAGTATCCTGTACCTCTATAAGGCAACCATTTGCCCATGTATGGAGTACTGTTGTCACATCTGGGCTGGTGCATCTGCTGCTTGTCTCTCGCTCCTGGATAGGGTTCAAAAGAGAGTCGCCAACCTGATAGGTCCTGAACTGTCATCTAGGCTTCAGCCTCTGTCCTATCGACGAGATGTTGCATCCCTCTGCTTGTTCTACAAATACTTTAATGGTGAATGCTCTGACGAACTGCAAACACTTGTACCTCCCCGACGTAACTACCCCCGACAAACCCGACAAGCTACTAAGTCTCATCCCTTTACAGTAGAGATCCCTAGGTGCAAGAAAGCCTTTTACTCCAATAGTTTCTTTCCTAGAACTGCGGGTCTTTGGAACTCCCTTCCGGGATTCTGCTTTCCTAACCGCACTGATATGCAGAAGTTCAAGTGTGATGTTAACAAACATCTTTCTACTCATCTCCCTTCATAATGACACTGCTAATTAAGTCCCTGATAGTAGCCCCCTGCTTCCAAGTGGCACTGTGCCTTGTTTGGGGTGAAAATTGAATAAAAAAAAAAAAGAAAGGCACCTGGCATTTGCTGATATACCTTACAAACCTCCTTGTTGAATTTGAAACGTTACAAACGGTTACACACACGTTATCATGTACACACCCAACATTTATTTCCGAGTACTTAACGTGATTGATTTTTTTCAACCGATTACATCCCTCTTATATAAAGAACTTTATTTTATTTAATCTGAGAGCAATGATGTAAAGACCTTTATTATCCAATGTATACTCTGTATTGTTTTCACTGGTCGCCATGTTTTTTCATGCACGCGTTCATTCATTTTTTTTTGCGTATGCGCGAAATTGCATATTGTTTTCACTGGGCACAACGTTTGTTTTCGCGTGCACGTGTATTCAATTTTTGCGCGTTTATACATTAATTCCATATACTCACTTGAAATTTTATTTGAGAACGACCATATTGTAGTCAGCTGGAAAGCAGGCAAACGGAACAGAGTTCCTCAGGCGAGCAGCTCTAAGAAAGAAGTTTTGTTCAATGCATCTACGTTTAAGTTTAGGCAGATAAAGAGTGGGGGAAATTATTGATAGTGGTTTCAGATAGATGAGTGTTTTTTTCGTGAAAGTTTATCAAAGGGGGGTACAGATTGGAGCTCGGACAAGCACTTGCAATGAAAATAACAATAGAACAGAGGCAGGCTCGCAACGTCTATTCTTTGGGAAAGGGGTTTCAGGAATGAAAAAAGAGCATCCCCACTAGGCTATGAAGTCTATTTTGGACTCTGCAGAGAAGAGGAAAGGCCATCCTCTACTAGACTACGAAGTTTATTTTGAACTCTGTGAAGGTAGAAGCTCCTAGACGTACTTGATTGTTATATTGGCAGACAATTGCGTCAGCAGTGAGATATCTACTGGAGCGGTAGAATGATCCTACCATTTTTTCAGCGGTCTTGCCCACGAATTTGATATACGTGTTCTATTTCCGATCAGGAGTAAAGGTCAGACCTAACAGCTTGCCAAAACATAGAACCTCGCCAAGACGAGAACCATTCACTTCAATGGATACCAGACAAGGATCAGAACGTTGATGATGTAAAGATAGAAGCTTGGTTTTAGATGCATTACAATTAACCAGCCACCTCTTTCCCCATTGTACAACGTATAAGTACCAGTTCTTACAATTAACCAGATATGCCTTTTCCCATTGCACTACATGACCAAGATCAGAGGAGAAAGAATCAGAGAGAGAGAGAGAGAGAGAGAGAGAGAGAGAGAGAGAGAGAGAGAGAGAGCTTGGTCGTTTATAGTCTTTGAAGTGTTGCCATAGTTGATAGTGCCGTCAGCGAAAATGTCTACGAATGTTTCTAGGATGTCATTTAGGGGATCATTGATGTACCTATTTACTATGCCTCCCCACGGGACAGAGTTAGACACCAGGGTCGTTTTTTAACGTGGAGAAAAGGTACAAAAATAAAAATTGTCTCAGTCGTGAAGGATTTCTCCTCCACCGAAAGAGAACAAGAAAATGAAGTGCAGCATCTGAAGAACAGATACTACACTTTGATCTTGTCCAAAAGGGGATCATTGATGTAGATCAGGAAAAGAGTTGGCCCCAGGATGGACTGCGGAGGAACTCCAGAATTAATACTCTTAACTTCTGATATCTGCCTATCAATATCTACTATCAGAGAGAAATGATTTAATAACTGCGAATACATTATCAGCTATACCATAGCTGGAGATCTTTTGAAGTAGACCTTTATGCTAAACCTTATCAAAGCTCTTTGATATGTAATGAAGTCTGCGTCAAGATATCACCGTACTCTTAAGCACATACAGGTACACTTTCCTGTTGACTTTCAAGACGACTTCGAAGCTGTGAGGTAGAATGATATGGCCCTCACTTGAAACCACACCAAAGACCGGAAACTTTGTTTTCATCACTATTGCACGTCCCTTTTAATTTTGGCAATCCAGTGATGCATTTTGAGGCTGCTGGTAATGGTCAAACTGTCATAACCTGGATCGGTAAAGAGCATGAGTTGTACAGCGTCGCATCTCCGATCTCGCTCGTTGAACATTGTGTTACGTTTAGATTTAATAAAAGGCTTATATCGCTCTTAGGATTTGTACACAACTGACACACTAGAAGACGGTCTGCAACGAAAAAAAAAAAACGGACATGGAATCATTTCGTCTTTTTTAAGGCAACAATTTTATCCGTCCAGTCCGTGCAAAATAATTACTTTGATAACTTAAACAAAACTACTTTAAAATATCGGAACAACGGAAGCGGGAGTTTGCGCTCTCTAACAGTCTGCATTGTAACACTTGATTCTTATGCAATTAATTTAATCCGCCTTAAGCGTTTCCGATCTGAAATTTAATACACACGTCGATCAAATTGTTTATTTAAAATATGTCTTTTTAACCGCACTTGAAGCAAGCAACAACATCAAACAAAAAGAAGCCCCCGCGGCCATTTTGAGATGCCAAACCGACAGTTCGGTTTACGCGGGAAAAGATTCCCTCTAGTGAAAAGTAAATAAAAAAAAATCTCTTGTTTTCCGCGCTTTCAAAAGACAACCTTGTGTTTCTAAGCGGAAGAAAAATGACACGCGTCTCAAGTAGCGGTGTCACAAATGTGATGAAGGTAATTGTTGCGATGAAGGAAGAATGGAAACAAAATACAAAATATTTTTTTAAATATTGTTTTGCGAATTGGTGACGCAAACAAAATGGCGCCTATCATTGTTTTCTTGTGTTTGTTTATTACGTTTGCTTGCAGAAGGGTTAGTTTTTTTTTAAGTAGTCGACCACATATGCCAGGAAATGTAGATATATACATACATATACATATTTTTTCTTTTCACAATCTCCAGCTTTACGTATTCAGCTGTAAAGCTCGTTGAATATATATATATATATATATATATATATATATATATATATATATATATATATATATATATATATATATACTAGCAGTTTGAACCTAAAGACCACGGCATGCAAAAAAAAAAAAAAAAAAAAAAAAAAAAAAAAACGCTATCAACTTACCCACAGTAGAATTTTCACAGCCCGTTGTTCTATCATTGGTGCTGAGCTACGATATGGAAAAATGGCTAATGCGAAAAATGTGACGCGGTTTGTCTCAGCCTACAGGCAACCCACCCAGGCAAGTTAGGTACCGAAATGAAGCTTATGACCCAGCGGATGTTTTAGTGATATTCATATCGATGTTTGGTGCATGGAAATGCAAAAACAAAATTTACTAAACGATTTACTAAACAACGTTTTATTTACTGTATATTTTTTCAGCACAAGGACTCAAGCCTGCCCAGCTGGACAAACTGTGGTTCTTATATATATATATATATATATATATATATATATATATATATATATATATATATATATATATATATATATATATATTTGTTTATTGTTATATAAACATGGTCACATCCTGCTGCTACAAATAGCCACTTGTTTCAATCAAACAACAGATATCATCAGGCAGCGACTTGACTATTCAAAAGTTCAGTTTATTCATTGAAATTTTGAATAGTCAAGTCGCTGCCTGATGATATCTATTGTTTGATTGAAACAAGTGGCTATTTGTAGCAGCAGGATGTGACCATGTTTATATAACAATAAACAAATATTATCAGCTCTTTTTATTGAGCACTATCTAACAACCTCGTTGAATTCATTAGTCCATTACTTTTGAATAAAAAAACCCGAGTATATATATATATATATATATATATATATATATATATATATATATATATATATATATAAAATGAAAATTACAATTGAATTTACCAAAATGATCCAAGATGATAAAATTAAAGTAAATAATTATATTATAAAGGAAATATATATATATATACTAGAATTTCAGCCCGGCTTTTCCCGGGTGTTTGGATGTGTATTTTGAGCGAAAAAAGTTGTAGTAGGAAGCCATACCGCAAAGGAGGAAAAGAACGGGGGAAAACCTAACGTTTATGCTGTTACGACCACCGCCAAACCGGAAGCGACATTTTTTAAAATTAAGGCTAGACAATCTAAAGGAGAGGATAACTTTAAAAAATATTGGCGAAAAAAGTGACCCTTCCCCTGTAGAAAGTGTCTAGTTGAAGGGGAATATATTAATGTTTTTAGTCAATTTTTCGATATTTGTCGTATGAAAGATCGAACTTTAAAACGATACTGATCTTGATAAAATCCGTCGCCTCTATTGAAAGTTTAAGGCAGACATGCAAACAGACATACATACAATTATATATTAGTAACTAAAAATTTTCGACCCAAACTGATTAAAAAGCTTGCCCTATCTCTGAATACCCTTTATGTAAAATTTCAAATATTTAGACCAGAAATTATCTGAGTAATTTGGAAGAGACTGCAGAGGTCAATATTTTAAACTTTGACCCCTATTATGGTCCCTTAAAATTTATTGTTTTGGGCTCAAATCAAATTATTAAATTAGATCCATATCCACGAAACCCATATCTAAAATTTCAAGTGCGTAGACCCAAAATTGTCGGAGGAGCTCGATAGTTTTCCCAAAGGTCAAATCGTTGAACTTTGACTCTTAATCGCCAAATTTCTGACCAGAAACCGGTCACATCGATTTTCCCAAATCTCAGTACCCTGTATATCAAATTTCGAGTCTTTAAACTAAAAATTGACAGAGTTATTGCGTAGGGAAATGTACACAGACACACACACAGACACAAACACGTTCACTTTTATATATATATATATATATATATATATATATATATATATATATATATATATATATATATATATATATATATACCTTCGTTAATATTCACTGGTTAAAAAGAGCAGTTCTTGGTTCCTTATTTTGAAGAAGTGTTTTGTTTGCTGTTTCACTCCTCCTTCAGTCGCAATATTTCCAAACGAAAGTCACATCTAATTGCATTTTTTTTTGTTTTCCTTGTTGTCAACGACTAGCCACACCTGAGCCAGTACGACAGCCCTCTACCGGAGACGCACGCCAAGATGTTTATGTTTTTAAAGTTTCAAATTATCGTGTAACACTCCATCCCCTCCTCGTATTTGTTTCGAGGGTGGGGAGTTATAAACATTTTAATTTTATTTTGCACTTTCCAAGTGCATTCCAGGTTCTTGCCATGTCGCGAAATTGGCAATATGTAAAGATGATGGATAACTCATACCGGGAGTTGTTTAAAGGTAAGCTGGTTTGCAGAGAGCCAGCCTCGCTCTCTCGTTCCAAGCAGCCGGATCCAGCGGCAGAGCAGGGTGTAGACAGCTGGAGGCAAATACAGTGCATGGTATTCTCAATATCTTGACGAAGAACTCCAACATATAACTCGCTAAAACTATTACAATATCCCACATTTTTCATTACAACTGCGAAGAGAAAAGCCATACAAATATTTTCCAATATAGGCAGAAACATGACACATCCATTAAACATATATCTTATCATACCCACCAACAAATCTACTACAAATTATAAACACACAAGAATAATTAACGAATAGAATAAATAATAACTGCAATAAAACACTTATACACTGAACGATATATATATATATACGTATGTATATATATATACGTGTATATATATATATATATATATATATATATATATATATATATATATACGAGCAAACAGTTAATAAAACATGTTAAAAAACACTTTGAAATAAGTTAAAAACATATTTAATCTGAAAAGGAAACACTAGATAAGTGGATAGTCTGGTGGAAGATAAATAATCCAGTTTGGATTTTACCGTCACTGGATTTTTTATCTTCCACCAGACTATCCATTCATGTGTAATCATCTTTTTCTTCACTATATTCCTTTCACTTATTTTGCTTTCAAGTAAGATCTTTGACTTAGTTGTTGTTTCATCAAATACTTTTGCATGCAAAATCCGATCCCGCATTTTGCTAATTCCTACCCACTGATGAGAAGGAAAGTATTTCTTCGAAACTCCACGGATTAAGGACAATCCATTTATCTAGTGTTTCATTTTCACATTAAATATGTTTTTAATTCATTTCAAAGTGTTTTTTAACATATTTTATTAACTGTTTGCTCATATATATATATATATATATATATATATATATATATATATATATATATGAATGATAATAATGGAGATAGTATTCCAACAAAACAGAGAAATAAAAAGGACCCAACCGAGTTATGTGTTCATCAACGTTTCGACTTTATTATTATTAACTGTTTGCTCGTATATATATATATACATATATATATATATATATATATATATATATATATATATGTATATGTATGTATATATATATATATTTGTTGTCAGGTCATATCCTACTAGAACCATGTAACCCAGTACTTCCTGCCTCATGGTCGGGTCACCGGCGACTAAACTGGTTCCCCCACCGGACTTGTTTGGTGAGGAGGGTGGCTAGTCTCCCTTAAGGATTAAAAACAAGACCTTCAAAAGGGCGAATGTTTGTGTGTGTTTGTGTGTACGTATGTGTGAGTTGGGGTGGAGAGGGCTTCCTTAAGCCGTGGTGAAGGCAACCTTTCTAGGAGAAGCAAATCTCTGATTAAAAAAAACATTAAACGGGAGACCAGTACCCGCATTAAGCTGGTCTGCAATTTAACTTGTTGCTGACTATCTTGCTCTTGCTTGTTGCCGAGAGAGAGACTTAGCTGTCATACAAAGCTAAGACTCTGTAACATCATCTGTGTATAGATACTCCCTCAGGAATTTGTCTATTGAAATGGCCTTGTAGCGATGGAAGTCATTTTCGGCTCATGGAATTTAAGTATCTGAGGGAGTGGCACTCGTCTTAAAAGACGTTGCAATCATCATCATATATATATATATATATATATATATATATATATATATATATATATATAAGCACAATGCAAAACTATTGTTTGGACTTTCTTAGAACTGCACGCCTGTGGAACTCTGTTCCGTCTGCCTGCTTCCCACCGGAATACAACTTGAATGTCTTCAAGTCCAATGTTAACAAATTCGTAATGAACCGCCCCCTTAAGTAAACACTTCATCAAGTCTCCATACTAACGTAATGTACTGGCAATAACCCTTATCCCTGAGTGGCTTCCGGGCCTTGATATGTGGTGATCACTGTGTAAAAAAAAAAATAAAAAAATAATTTAAAAAAAAATAAAATAATTTTTTGACGAACATAATGAGTTTTTGTGCTCTTTTATTCTTCAAATACGTTTTCAATCTGAGAGATATATATATATACAAGAAAAGATACCCACGCTTTGCGCGGGACTTTCGTGTATGCTCAAGTAACTGCAAAACAGGTACCCGATCGTAAAGTAACTCTGAACATTTGACCTTGAACTTGAAACATAGTGTGCACCATTCCTAGGCCAGAGACCATCATCATGTCAGGCATGGTCGTGATCGGTTCAGTGGTGTGAGCTGTAGGAGAACATGTATATACATAGCCTATTACATTGACGTTTGGCCTTAACCTTGAAAAATTGTGTGCACCATCCCTATGTGGTGGACTATTATCATACCAGGTTCAGTGGGCTGGACTGTAGCAAAGATGCTAGAAGTGTTCCCATCTATGCATTTCTGGGCACGTTTAACAATGTTTGCAGATACTGCCGGGAGATCTTCTCTGGTGATTCTTCTGATAGCGTCGGTAATGTTCTCCTTTAGTTTGTCTAGATTGTGATGATTATTTTCATAAACTTTTATTGTTTTAAAGTCCCCCCCCCCAAGATAAAAAATCATACGATGACATCCAGGTGAATCTGATGACAAGTCCGGGGAACGTGGTGGCCATAATCCCTTGCTTATTGTTCCCTCTACCGTAAACATGTCATGGACTCGTCTTAGTGACCTGTGAGACGCGTGGCATGTAGCATTATTGGAAAAAGAATTGCATTTCGTCTTGTGGTGTCAGTTGGTCGTTAAGGAAAAGTTTAGAGAGAGGTTGGGCTACTCGTAAGTTGGCCTGTATATATATATATATATATATATATATATATATATATATATATATATATATATATATATAATCTTTATTAGAACTGCACGCCTGTGGAATTCTGTTCCGTGTGCCTGCTTCCCACCTGACTATAACCTGAATGTCTTCAAGTCCAACGTTAACAAATTCCTAATGAACCGCCCCCTTAAGTAAACACTTCATTAAATCTCCACACTAACGTACTGTACTTGCAATAACCCTTATCCCTGAGTGGCTTCCGGGCCTTGATAAGTAGTGACCACCGTGTAAAAAAAAATAAATATATATATATGTCAAAACATCGTTAATTCATTACCCACACCGCAGCAGCGTATAGCACAATGGTGAGAAGCCTTGACTGTAATGTAATGTTCTCCTTTAGTTGATCTAGATTAGCGGGCTATTCTCATAAACTTTTTGTTTTAAAGTTCCCCAAAGATAAACTCACAAGTCCGGGAAACGTGGTGGCCATAACCCTTTGCTTATTGTTCTCTCCCTCTGTCAGTGATCTGTGAGGCGTGTAGCGGCATCTTGTTAGAAAAAGAATTGTATTTTCTCTTGTGGTGGCAGTTGGTTGTTAAGAGAAAGATTTGTCGTTTAAGATTAGAGAAATTGGGCTTTTAAAAAAAATTTTTTTACATAGGCATCACCACTTATCAAGGCCAAGAGGCCACTCAAGGATAAGGGTTAAAGAGTGTACAGTAAACATTGGACAATATAGTAATCATTAGTAATGAAAATTTGGTAAATTTGAAAACTTATATAGAACGGCTCATCAAGAACTTATTTACGTTAGACTTGAACACAACCATATTGTAGTCAGCCGGAAAGCAGGAAAACGGAAGACAATTCCACAGGCGTACAGTTCTAAGAAAGAAGCATTATCATGGAATCTATGTTTAGGTTTAGGCACAGATAAAGAGTGTGGGGAATTATTGATAGTGTTTACAGCTAGTCTAGTGTTTCTTGTGAAAGTTTGGCGAGGGGGGACCATAGATTGAAGCTCAACACCTTCCATGAAAATAACGATACATCAGAGACAAACTCGCAACATCTCTTCTGTGAGATAGAGGTTGCAAGGAAGAGAAAAGGACATCTCCTACGAGGCTACGAAGTCTATTTTGAACTCTATCAATGCAAGACAAGTCCTTTCTAGCAGCTCCTGCCCAGATGTGCAATATTCAACAATATTCCATCCTTGGACGTACCTGGCTCTTATATAGATAGAGAATAGTATCAGCAGTGAGATATTTACCGGATCGATAGAAAGATCCCACCATTTTTCCAGCGGCCTTGGCAACAGATTTGATGTACGTGTTCTACTTTTAACTGGGTCACCCTGTAGCTCTATTACTAATTTTCTTGACAGTACTCAATACTTCCTCTTCGTCCTAACTATCTGTTTCTCAGGTGACTATCAAGAGATGCTTATACGTCATGATGATAGTGGGGAAGTGCTCCATCCTGCTGGAATTGCCATTCTTTATTCCTAAACATCTCTTGGAAACGTGGCATAACGTATTCATATAGCAAGTTGAGATAATTTAAAGAGTGTATACATTTTATTGGGACACCCTGTATAAATAAAATAGACTTAGGGACACAAATGTTGGTTAACTATTTTTATAATTATATCTCCCAAATACGGGTGGTATATGTAATAAATAAACAAATAAAAATTAATTAACTGATAACTAGGGCTGTGACAACAGCATATTATTTGTCATTCTTTTGACTTTCGGGTGTATATCCGACACAGTAAGACACAGTCAATCAACCGAGAACCACATCAGTCTATAGAAAAACATATAAGATATTAACGGATATATACTCGAGAGTCAAAATAATGAAAAGAATATGCTGTTGTCACATCCCTACTGATAACACACAGAAAATATACCCCAAAATAAAATTTAAAAACTTGTTAAACGCTCGGGCGCTTCTTCTTTATCAAATCGAAATTCGAAAATCGAAATATGGATTCTCAAATAAAACCAATGGTATCTGCTTAACTATTATGTCGCAGTAATGAACGTGTCCAAAAATTATGAAAAACGATAAGATAGAAAATTTATTAATAATCAAAAAAGTTTTCGATAACAATCACTGAAATTAGCGAAAGTTGAGGTCTGTGTTTTACTGAACAAAAAAAAAAAAAAAAAAAAGGAAAAAAAAAAGGAAAAAAAAAAAAGAAACCGGAGATGTCGAATCGTGAAAACTTAAACAATCTTAGCAAAACTCAATTTTCGCTAATTATCTTTGAAAATTATTTTCAGTATCTGTTAAGATGCAGTCGACAGATCGATTTAAAAAAAAAAAAAAAGAAAAAAGTCATTTTAAGCAAAATAAAAAAAAACAAGAAAAACATATTACGTACTTAATTGTCATGTCGAAAATAGTAATATATCCAAAAATTACGAAAAATCATGGAGTAGAAATTTATTTCGGGTTAAAAGTATTTTTTTTACGGAAAATTGGGTAAAATCGCATTTTTTTTAGATTTTACAAAGTAGGCAGTAGAATGCTACACGCGATGAAAAAAAAAAAACTAATAAAAATATAACCATATCTGCTTAACTATTATGTCGCAGTAATGAACATGTCCAAAAATTACGAAAAAATATTTATTCTTTTACTTCTATTAATCGTATTGTTTGATGTTTTACCCTAACCCTAACCAGATCTATTGTCATCTTGAGATATACCTTGGTGGTAGAGCATTTGATTACAGATTGAATGATCTCCTGTTCAAGCCCGGATGTACCTCACCATTTTATTTTAATTTTTTCTTAATAATGAGTTCAATTTACGATAAAAGAAAAAGCTACCATTTAAAATCGCTGTAAATCATTTCTTTGTTTTTATATTTTAAAACTAAACATTAATCAGAAATGACTTTTCCAGGGCATTCATCGCCAAGCCCAAATAGGAGCTGGCATGATACTGTAAACAAACACAGGCGGAATTTGACGAACAACATTTTGTATCTTTTTTTTTTACATGGTGGTCACCACTTATCAAGACCCGGAAGCCACTCGGAGATAAGGGTTATTGCGTATACAGTAATCAATGGGATAGTATCGTAGTAATCGTTAGTATTGGAGATTTGATAAAGTGTCATTACTTAAGGAGGTGGTTGATCAGGAATTTGTTTATGTTGGACTTGAAGACCTCCAGGTTGTAGTCAGGTGGGAAACAGGCAAACGGAGAAGAGTTCCACAGGCGTGCACTTCTAAGAAAGAAGCTTTGTTCATGGAATCTACGTTTTGATTCAATCACAGATAAAGAGTGGGGAAAGTTACTGACAGTGGTTTTAGCTAGACGAGTGTTTTTCGTGAAAGATTGGCGAGGGGGTATCTGCTTCTAGGTATTAGCTCCTCCATTTTCTAGTGTTTTGTTGTGACGAGACCATCCTCATAGGTCTTCTTCGTCTTTCAGAGGTTCGCGTGTCTTGAGCTCATCCCAACAGGTATTCACATTTCCTTTGAGGGGGGATGTGTAATATCTGTTCGTTCGTTATTATACCATCCTCCAATCTATCAAATATCAAATATACATGACCATACCTTTTTACAAGGGAGCCCCCACTTATCAAGGCCCGAATGCCACTCGAGGATAACAGCTAATAAATGTAAGGTTGTTATGTGAAATGATCTCCCCGCTCAGGTCAGCAATTGACCTCTGGCTTTGGTCGTGATCGTCCAGTCTACCGGGAATCTTTCACATGGGTTCTCAGCGTATCAGCCACCGTTTTGAATTTCTAACGACAAAAAAAGTCATTTTTATGAAAGTTCAAGTTTTACATATATACAACGTTCAGTTCGTTTACACCAGAAAATCTCAAGATTTTCCCAAAAATCTTATTCTTCGTGCTCTCGATGGCGGTCAGAATGGATGGAGGGGTGGGTGTGTGGCGTCCTCCGGGATCGTGTGTTTCTCTCGTGATTTGGCTTAAATCTGTCTCTTTTGACCCGACTACCCGCTCTTATAGTAAGGTAACGGGGTGGGTCTCGCAATCTGGTAAACTAATCTGGGTGCACCACGCATTCTAGGAAATCCCCAGACCCGTTTTTGCGTGTGTGCGTTTCCTAAATCTGGAATCAAAAATAAAATCTCTTTCACACGACCCCAAGAGGTCAAATCTTGTCAATTTTCTTTAAACAGAAACCCAGAACGTCTGAGCCGGGGTTCCTCAGAATAACAAGTACATGATTTCGCTTCTACATTATTACGACATTTACTGTCATTGTTCTAAACAATAAAAATATTTGTCTGGATTTTACAAAGCACAATGAACTCGCACCTTTTTATAGGTCACCTGCCGCTGTCCAGGATTCAATTAACGTTTAACGGACAACCTCAGCATATTTACCAGGTCTTACTCAGGGTTTTAGGGGATTTTAACCTCCCCAATGCGAAGCAGTATCGCTCCTCAAAACGGTTACGTCATTGTTATGTAGTAATCGTTAATGCTAAAGGTCGGATAGGATTTGGATAATTTAGGCGACGGCTAAACTTGGAACTTGTTTACATTAGACTTGGAAGCTACTACATTGTAATGGGCCGGGAAGAAGACAGGTGGAACAGTGTTCGATAGGCGAGCATTTCTAGGAAAGAAGCTTCGTTCATTGAATCTGCGTTTAGATTTAGGCACAGATAGAGAATGGGGGAATTGTTAATAGTGGTTATAGCTAGTCGAGTGCTTTTTTGTGAAGGTTCGGCAAGGAGATAGGCAGTGGGAGAAATTATATAGCTTGGCTAGTTATAAAATGAATCTACGAGGAAAGATTATGTTGAGCTGAAATTTATTTTTCGCCTTCATCTCGCACTGTAGCTATGCTTCTCAGAATAGAATATAGAAATTTCACGCCGTCACCAGCGTTCTACCAATATTTCATCAAGAGATTATTACTTATTTAAATAACATGAGATGTCAATCGCGAACGAATTCTTATAAGTAGGCATTATCGATGCATTTACAAATTGCTGATAACTAACTCTGGAGATTTCTATAAATCTTGTCATCCGAAAACAGTCACATAATAAAATAATGTTGCATTTTCCCGGGCAAGTAAAGTGTGTTTCTCAAAATAGGCATTCAGTTTATTCCGCCAGTAAAATGATTATATTTAATCCGACTTAACTGCTTCTCCCAAATCTGATTTAATTCATTAAACTCTTATCTATATATCTATAAAAGTAAAAAAAATATCTGTGTGTCTGTCTGTGTGTATGTGTGTGTACATTTCCCTACCAAATAACTCTGCGGGGATTAGTTGTAGATATTTCAAAGAGTTCACCTTAAATTAAGATAGCACCTATTAAATGACTTTATCAGTGTAGACATTTATGCTGACGACACTACCATCTGTGGCAGTACATCAAAGACTGTAAACGATCAAGTTCTCTCTAATTCTTTCTTTACTGAGCTTGAGCATGTGGTACAGTGGGGAAAGGTGGCTGGTTACTTTTAATGCATCTAAAACTAAGCTTCTGTCTTTACATCATCAATGCTCTGATCGCCATCTTGCATCAATTGAAATGAATGGCTCTCGTCTGGAGGAGGCTCTATGTTTTGACAAGCTCTCGGTTTGACCATTACTCCTGATATGAAATGGAACACGTATATCAATCTGTTGCCAAGGTCGCTGAAAAAATGGTGAGATCCTTCTATTAATCTAATAGATATCTCATTGCTGATGTAATTCTTTACCTATATAAAAGCCAGCCACGTTTAAAGATGGAATACTGTTACCACATCTGGACAGGAACTGCTTAAAAGATCGTATCCTGCACTGGCAGCATTCAAATTACACTTCGCAGCCTAGTGGGGGATGCCCTTTTCTCTTCTTTGCAACCTCTTTCTCACAGAAGAGTTGTTGCGAGGATGTCTCTGTCTTATCGTTATGTTCATGGTAAGTGCTCGTTTGAGCTCCAATCTACGGTCCCCCTCGCCAAACTTTCACGAGAACACTTGTCTAGCTGAAAACACTATCAATAATTTCTTCCAATCTTTATCCGTGCCTTAACCTAAACGTTTATTCCATGAACAAAGTTTTTTTCTTAGAACTGCACACCTGTGGAACTCTCTTCCACTTGCCTAATTTCTGGCTTACTATGATATGGTCGTTTTCAAGTCTAATGTAAACAAGTTCTTGATGAGCCGTTCCCCTTAAGTAATCGAATTGACCAAATTTCCGCTACTAACAATTACTACAAAATTGTCCCATTGGCTACTGGCCACTTATTAATCTCTTTCCTCGAGTATCCTTTGGGCCTTGATAAGTGGTGATTTCTTTTAAAAAATAATCAAGAAAACATCCTTATAAACTGATTTAACATAACATTAATCACTAGTTAAATACTTCACTTTCACTTTTATTTTCACTTTAACGTTTACTTTCTACTTTTACTTTCACGTTTACTTTCACTTTCATTTTCATAAGTATGCAGAAAGGATTCATGCGTTAATAATTGAGCTTATGTTTGTAAATATTGGCTGACATTCAATTTTTAAACTGTTGGCCTACACAGATTGCTTCAAATTTGCACACAAAGATGAGAGAGAATGAGGTGAAAGCGATTACATGTGGTTGGTTTCATCTCATACCATGGGGCTGCTTCTAAGTTAACAGTCATTTTATAGACAAATGTAAATTCTTGTGGAGCTATCCTCTAAATAATAAATTCTGCACAGTTTCAGTCATCATGGGTTTACTCACTCTTCACCCGAACAAACTCGTTGAAGATATTTTGTTATCTAATTTACAGATGTGTTGATGGTGTGTGCAATCATACTACGGATATTCTTTACAGTCGCTCACAGATACAAGAAATAACCCCTTTAACTCCCTTAATAGGATAGCGTGCGTGTTGTTGATTTTGTGTGTCACGCTTACATCCGAGTGACTGTCGTTTAAATTAAAAGAATTTAAAGACAAAACTTCCATTTCTTTTAATAATATATTTTTTACATAGGAGTCACTTATCGAGACCCAGACGCCACTCAAGGCTAAGGGTTAATGAGTGTACAGTAGTTAATGAGATAATATTGTAGTAATCGTTAGTAATGGAAATTTCGGAAATTGAATTACTTAAGGGGAATGGCTCATCCATAACTTGTTTACATTAGACTTGAAAACGACCATATTGTACTCAGCTGGAAAGCAGGGAAACGGAAGAGAGAGAGAGAGAGAGAGAGAGAGAGAGAGAGAGAGAGAGAGAGTCCACAGGCGTGCAGTTCTAAGAAAAAAGCATTGTTCATGGAATCTACGTTAAGGTTTAAGCGTGGTAGAAATTATTGGTACTGGTTTAAGCTAGACGAATGTTTTTCGTGTTTTTACGAGTGTGCTCGAAAGTTTGGCGAAAAGAGACCATATATTGGAGCTCAGACGGTAAGTTTACCAAGAACTCTACCTAAGTGGTGGCTTTGGTTTCGATTATAGCTGATGATACTCCAGTAATGTATTGTGTTTTTTAAAATAATTTTTTCAGAATTCTTCATAAGTTTTGGTTCTGGTTTCGACTATAGCTGATGACACTCCAGTAATCTATTTTTTAAAAAATTTTATCAAGAATTCTTCATAAGCTTTGGTTCCGGCTTCGCTTATAGCTGAAGAAACTCAAGTTATACATATTTCCATACTTTTTAAATATGAGTTTTTGTTTCGGTTTCGATTCAAGATGATGCACCCAAGTTATATGGATATATATTTTTATTTTTTAAATCGCTACGTTATAATACATAAAAATTGATAGAACATTAACTCTACAATAATATATACGAAATCTGCAAGAATTAAAATATCATATTTAAGCGTACATTACGACCGGGCTGCGCTGCACGTTTTTTGGCTAGCTTGGTTAAATCTATTGGCAGTTTTAGCAAAAGAGCTACAATAATATTAGGGCGTCTCAATTTACGCTGAACATCTACAGAATGCCAGCATCAATATATTGCATATAAATGTATACCACTATCAGCCGGTCACACATTGGTCTCGGGAAGATATAAAGATGGCCGTCATTAGAGTCCATGAGAAGAAAAGCATACCTGAGATGTTGGATGTGCTGTGTGGCTCCTTCTTCTCCCAGGAAACGTCTTGACTTCTTCTCCCTTCTGACTGGATTTTCTTTCTTTATTTTCTGGACCGCTTCGTTGTTTCAATGAAGGCATTTATGAAGACATTTATGGCAGACACAAGAAAAACGACACGCGACACAATTGTAATATACATGGAACATAACTATTTTATTTTACAAAATATATTTTACAAAAACTTTTACAATTAAAAACTGGACAATAGGCCTTTCGAAGCTAACTAACCTAATTAGTTTTGAGGGATAGGTGCTCTTCCCCCCATTTACGGAGAAACAGAATATGCGTCTTCACTTCATGGTGGTCGTGCAGGAAAGAGACAGAAAGATAGCAAGGGTATTATGGGAAGGCGTTTCTTCGTATCTCTACGCACATGGCCAAATAACCACTCGGCCATGCTGTAGAGCGTGTTAGAAACAGTGCCACAATGAGTTCCTTGTGGAATTTCCACAGGTCTCACCAGTCTGAAATTAATAATTAATTAAATAAATAAATGCACAATTTTTAATTTGAATAATAAATGAAGCTATAATATAGCGCCTTTAAAACTCTGATGTCACATGCTAGCATGTAAACCAAAGCAAAACCGATGATGATGATGATGATGATGATGATGATGATGATGATGATGATGATGATAACGACAACGACGACGACGATGATGATGATGATGATGATGATGGTTTACATTAAACACAAACGGGAAACCTTTACACTCGACACTAGGCAGATAGTATACAGTGACCCCTCCTTGAAAATCGGGGGAACTCAATAAGATTAAATGCAGATAAAGAAATATATTGTTTATTCATTAAAAAAGAACAGTTTAAGTAGATATGTCTTTTTAAACAAAATGAACGCTATGCCCCCCCCTTTTTTGGGTAGAGCACTGTCGTTAATAATCTCACCCGCTACTTAATTGGCTGAAAAATGTGAGGCTCGCTGTTTGCTTATAAATAAGCGGTTTGAGCACTATAAAAGTGGTGGACAAATGTTTGTTAAAAATAGACATTTGGCGAGGTTATTTGCGGGCACCGCTCCTGTGGGTCGATCGGTAGATCTGCTGACTATCAACTCAATTGTCCTAGGTTCAATCCTCGGCTTTGGAGAGGTGCTAGTCTAGCGGCACTGATGAGTTGTGATACAACGAAACTATACTTTATGTCGATGACTACAAATATATTTCAGGCCCCCCCTCTTTGGGTAAAACACCGTTGTAAATAATCTCATTCACTACTTAATTAGCTGAAAAATGTTTGTTTATAAATAAGTGGTTTGAGCACTATAAAAGTGGTGGACAGATGCTTGTTTAAAATAGAGATTTGGCGAGGTTATTAGCGGGCACCGCTCCCGTGGGTCGATCGGTAAAACTGCTGACCATCAACGCGATGGTTCTAGTTTCAATCCGCGACTTTGGAGGGGTGCTAGTCTATATTCTAGGTGTATATTTGGTTCCTCCAAATTCATTGAAAATCCATGGATTAAGGAAAAATCTTTAATAATTATTTGTACTCTTTTGCCAAACAATCAATTTTATTTTAATTCTCCATAATTTAATTTGGATTTGCCATATATATATATATATATATATATATATATATATATATATATATATATATATATATATATATATATATATATATATATATATATATGAAATAACTCGTTGTAACTTTCTGGGCGACAGATTATTTTGTATTCAAAGATTGGCTGATTTAGACTTAGAATTGGGTTTTAGAGTTATTTCAGCATTATATATATATATGTGTGTGTGTGTGTGTGTGTGTGTGTGTGTGTGTGTGTGAAATAAAAATTACAATTAAATTTACCAAAATGATCCAAGATGGTAAAACTAAAGTATATTATAACTATTAAAGAATTAATATTTATAAAGTTATCTCAGCCAGATGTAAAAGCTCGATAACACCAAGATAGCTTATAATAGGAGCAAACAGTTAATAAAACATGTTTAAAAACACTTTGAAAAAGAGTTAAAAACATATTTAATCTGAAAAGGAAACACTTAATAAGTGGATAGTCCTTAATCCGCGGAGTTTTGAAGAAATAGTTTCCTTCTCATCAGAGGGTAAGAATTAGCAAAATGTGGGATCGGATTTTGCATATAAAAGTATTTGGTGAAACAACAAATAAGTCAAAGATCTTACTTGATAAGAAAAAAGTGAAGCAGATGGAATATGGTGAAGAAAAAGGTGATTACATATATGTATATATATGTATATATATATGTGTGTATAAGGAATGAAAAAATACCAGCGGTGGTTGACGTTATGTTTTAAGAAAAATAGAAAAACCGAAATGAAATTATTAAAAAATCAACGTTTCGTCCTTATTTCAGAGGACATCTTCAGGATAATTGAAATAAAAATTTTCTTTTCTTACATTTTTATTTCAATTATCCTGAAGATGTCCTCTGAAATAAGGACGAAACGTTGATTTTTTAATAATTTCATTTCGGTTTTTCTATTTTTCTTAAAATATATATGTGTGTGTATATGTATGTATTTATGTGTGTGTGTGTTTATGTTTATGTTATTTCTATATATATGCTTATGTTTATGTTTAGAGAGAGAGAGAGAGAGGGGGGGAGAGAGAGAGGGAGATGCGGATTAAAGTTAATGTATATATGTGTGTTTAGAATTCTGTTTACTTTGAAACATTTTCCATTAATGCGGTGTCAGCGTTTCCCGCCAAAACCCACTGAATATGCGCAATCGAATTTCAAGCCAAGCTAATCGAATCATCGAAGAAAGAATGGCGTGACTTCAAACTGGCGTGTTTCATTCGTCAGAATTGGAATCATGTCACGGACGTTTCATTACATCTCTTAAGTTCGAAACCCGAGAGAATCAAATAAGCAAGTATTCTCCCATCTCTTTACATTGTTCTTTCGTCCCCCCCTCCCCGTCCCAGACCCCGTGTGCGTTTATTTAAATTTATAATGTATTATTTAGTCCACCAGTACATTTTCGATTGCGAGTTAAGTTTGGAGATGTTATTTAAACGTATGCAAGTCTCATCTTCCAGCAATTCAGACTTCGCGATTTCATAATTAATTGTTCCCAAATTGAATCTAACGCAACTGCGCAATACATTCCCGTGATCCAAGTACAAAGACGCCATTATTATGCTTGCAAAGACTCCTCTAATCGATCTGTGTGAGACGGTATTGGTTATTTGGTCTCTCTGTTGTATTAGATAATTATTCAGTTTGCCACTTGAAAGTTGAATCACGCGGCGATTTAACGCAAAATAACTCTACAAGTTTGCTTTGCCTTAATGAAAAATTAACTATTACAAGGTTCCTTAGAATTAAAGCAATAACGTCGCAAATAGACACACAAATAAAACAGGAATAGAAATAAATAAAAATCCGGGTCGGCATTCTTTTTTTCTTATTTAACAAAAGTTTTTATTGCTGTTATTTTCAGCACCACTTTCATTTTTTTCTCTTCTTCTTCGTCTCGCGCACACTCCCCAATTAACATATCCGCGTTTTTTTTCCACTGCTGCTAATTTTCTCCTGCAAGCCAGCTATCTTTTGGTGCTGCTGATATCTTCTCACTATGTTATAGTTAAATAGAAAGAACGACACTAAGAAAGTTTTGAAAAGTATACACTCGGCCGAGGGGGAGGCACACACGTTGCCCCGAAACGTGTGCTTCTTTTATCGCGAATGTCGACGGTCATTGAAGTTACTCTTACGGGCGAAAGAAAGTCTCTCTGACACCTGACTGTAGGATTATACTGAGGGGATCTGTTCGAGATGTTAGGATTGAGGGGCTTACGAATGGGGGATGCCGCTCATTTTAAAGCATTTTTTCCAGTCGTTTTGCTCCAGTTATAAGCATCGTGATTATCACGATGCTGGTGCTGATGATGATAAACGTCATCATTTTTGTTAAGTGTTAACCATCATCCGTTTCCATTTATCGACAATCCCGCCAGATGATTTTCTTCACTGCTGTTGCTCTCTTAGATAATGTAAAAGTATTCGCGACCCAAATAAACTCTCCTCGGCAATGCTAACCCACTCTCGCTAATTTACGAGGAATGGTGCACCTTCTCCAAGTGATATTACCTCAAGTAACATAGCATAGATGGATACTCCACCAGACTAGATGAATTCTTATCCTGGAATCCATAAGAAAGGTATATATATATATATATATGCGTGTGTGTGTGTGTATGTGTGTGTGTGTACGACTTAATCAAGTTGACACATCGGTTCCCGTCAGATCACCGAAGTTAAGCAACGTTGTGCCTGGTCATTACTAAAATGGGTAACCAATTTGAGAAGTCCAGGTGCTGTATGTAGGAGGACGGCGACACCTCACTGCAAAAAGTTGCAAAAACCTAACGTTGTCATCTCCCTTAACGGGGTTATACATGCGACAGGGGACCGCTTGTGAATTTCATATTCCCATGAAACTTCCTCCTTCGGAGGAAGCCGGTTAAACCCTGAATAGAGTTGGTGCTGACTGCACACGCACACATATATATGTGTGTATGTGTGTGTGTATGTGTGTGTTTGAGAGTTCCGTTATAGAAGCGTTGATTTAATTTGTATGAAATAAAATACGTATCAGGTGCACTTGAAAGCCAAATCACAACGCAATATTAGGAAAATAAACAAATATTTTACTTGTTTGAAATTTATAATTTAAATATATTTTCAGCGTCAAACTCCATCCTCGGTATGTTGTACATCTTTTTTTTTTGTTTCTTTTTTCTTCTTTTTTCTTGCCACATT
>NC_136526.1:3954847-3969847 GCF_053919585.1 Euprymna scolopes | reverse complement strand
TTATAGATATGAACGGCATAACTCATATTCTCGTCACTTTGTAACTGGTTATTTTTTCATTAAACGGAAATGGAATCGTATCGTCTTTTCTAGGTCAACAATTTTATTGTTCCACTGTGTACTTTGATAAACACGCCCTTCATCTTCTCCTCGTTATCCGTCCTAATTATATAAATGTCTCATCCCTCCCATGTAAACACCTCTACACAACAGACATCATGTAACCCCCCCATACACAACAGACATCGATTTGATACCTCACTATTCAAAAGATAGTCAGGAAAAAAACAAAGAAAAAAAAACACTCAGATTTCCGTTAAACGGAAATGGGATCGTGTCGTCTTTTCTAGGCCTACAATTATATCGTTCCACTCTGTACTTTGATAACTACGCCCTTCATCTTCCCGCTATCTGTCCTTTTTTATATAAATGTCTCACGACTCGTTATATGTCTCGTCTCCGTAATGTAAACCTGTCTACACAACTGGCATCGATTTGGTACACCCACTATTCGACAGATAGCTGGCCAAAAAACAGGTTTTCATTAAACGGAAATGGATTCGTGTCGTCTTTTTTTTTAGGCCGACAATTTTACCCCACTATTCAACAGATAGTCATCAACAAAAAAGAAAGAAATAAAAACAGATATTCATTAAACGGAAATGGAATCGTGTCGTCTTTTTTTTAAGGCGACAATTTTATCGTTCCTCTCCGTACTTCCTCTCATCTTCTCTAACCTCATTTCTACGCCCTTCATCTCCTTTCCCTTTCCTTCCCCTCTATTGTATTTTTTCCTTGTTTCATTTATTTCATATTCCTTATTTTCTTTCTTCCTCACCCCCTTCCTTTGCCATTTGTCATTGTCTATGATGTTTACTGCACGCGCGCCAAAACTCTGCGGGGACTTTGGAATCGTTTGCAGACATTCATCAACCAAACCACTGGAACCAAATCAGTCGTGTTGAAAAGGAGAAAATTACCAAAGAATTCGAACGAAATGGAAACGCAATATAATCGGCTCGATATGGCTGTCAGTCAGCTACCCCTTACTTCCAACTCAATCGCAAACGCCTGAAGCATAAAGGGCTACTGTGATAAGGACCAGGTTCATAAGGTGGCTGCCCAAGTAAGACAGCCGTGCAGCAAGATATATTTTTACATTAATTTCTACATATTGGTATTACAATGTCAAGCGGTCTGAAAAATATCAGATTGACAATAAAACAACGTGCGGTAGGGCATTGTTATGGAAAAGAATTGGGCCTTTCTGTTTACTAATGCTGGGTGTTGTTGTCGAAGTTTCGAATGCATTTCATCCATTTGTTTTTTTTTTGTTTTTTTGTTTTTTACATTTTCACCCCAAACAAGGCACATTGCCACTTTGGTGTAGGGGGCTACTATCAGGGGCAGCAACTACTGGGGCACAATGTAGGGATTTGGGCAGTAAATCGAACTTGCTAAGGGAGATAATAACTGCCGGTGAATACCGGAAAAATATCCAGTAAATAAAACGTTGAATTTTGACCTTTTAACAGCCAAACTTCTGTCCGAAAACCGATCACATAGATTTTACCAAATCTCAGTACCCTGTATATCTAATTACGAGCCTGTAGACTAAAAATTGACAGAGTTATTGCGTAGGAAAATGTACACAGGCACACAGACAGACAGACAGACACACAGACACGTTCACTTTTATATATAGATTAATGCTCTTCTAGTTGGCTTACATCTGTCAATTTCAAAATTTGTTAAATCAGTTTTAATTGTAATCATGTCAAGAGCCTCCTCTAACAGGGGAGGCGGTATAGATGGGTAGTATTAATCAATTTCAAACATAATGAATTTGCTATTTTTAGTTATCTCCAGATTTTCAAACCAAGAAATGACCCCATTGGGGGAGTTATCTCCAGAATTTCAAACCAAGAAATGACCCCATTGGGGGAGTTATCTCCAGATTTTCAAACCAAGAAATGACCCCATTGGGGGAGTTATCTCCAGATTTTCAAACCAAGAAATGACTCCATTCGGGGAGTTATCTCCAGATTTTAAAACCAAGAAATGACTCCATTGGGGGAGTTATCTCCAGATTTTCAAACCAAGAAATGACCCCATTGGGGGAGTTATCTCCAGATTTTCAAACCAAGAAATGACCCCATTGGGGGAGTTATCTCCAGATTTTCAAACCAAGAAATGACCCCATTGGGGGAGTTATCTCCAGATTTTCAAACCAAGAAATGACCCCATTGGGGGAGTTATCTCCAGATTTTCAAACCAAGAAATGACCCCATTGGGGGAGTTATCTCCAGATTTTCAAACCAAGAAATGACTCCATTCGGGGAGTTATCTCCAGATTTTCAAACCAAGAAATGACTCCATTCGGGGAGTTATCTCCAGATTTTCAAACCAAGAAATGACCCCATTGGGGGAGTTATCTCCAGATTTTCAAACCAAGAAATGACCCCATTGGGGGAGTTATCTCCAGATTTTCAAACCAAGAAATGACTCCATTGGGGGAGTTATCTCCAGATTTTCAAACCAAGAAATGACCCCATTGGGGGAGTTATCTCCAGATTTTCAAACCAAGAAATGACCCCATTGGGGGAGTTATCTCCAGATTTTCAAACCAAGAAATGACTCCATTCGGGGAGTTATCTCCAGATTTTCAAACCAAGAAATGACTCCATTCGGGGAGTTATCTCCAGAGTTTCAAACAAGAAATTACCCCATTGGGGGAGTTATCTCCAGATTTTCAAACCAAGAAATGACCCCATTGGGGGAGTTATCTCCAGATTTTCAAACCAAGAAATGACTCCATTGGGGGAGTTATCTCCAGATTTTCAAACCAAGAAATGACCCCATTGGGGGAGTTATCTCCAGATTTTCAAACCAAGAAATGACCCCATTGGGGGAGTTATCTCCAGATTTTCAAACCAAGAAATGACCCCATTGGGGGAGTTCCACAACTGAAGAGACAATTACCTCCAGTCGGAAGATTCGAACCCAGTCACAAAGTCACCCTTGACTTCATAGATTAGCATTCTATCTCAAGGCCATCGAAAATTAGCGGAAATATATGCCAAGTAAGCAGACATAAACAGTCAGAGAGTATTCAATGACAGGTATCAAAATGTTGAGTTGATCGTTTTTTAATTTTTAAAAATGGGCTAAACTTTCTTTTTTAAAGTATCTTCATGAACAATATTCTTTTAGAAAACAAGAACCAAGTTGGGAAAACTTGGGTTCTTGTACCGGAAAAATATCCCGTAAATAAAACGTTGTTTGGTAAATCGTTATTTTTTGCATTTCTTTTTTTTTACATTTCCCCACACCAAACATGGATATAAATATCACTAAAACATCCGCTGGGCCATAAGCTTCATTTTGGTACCTAACTTACCTGTTATGGGTTGCCTGTAGGCTGAGATAAACCGCGAAACACACAGATAGACAGACAGTAAATCGAACTTACTAAGGGAGATAATAACTGCCCGTGAATACCGGAAAAATATCCAGTAAATAAAACGCTGTTTAGTAAATCGTTATTTTGTTTTTTTGCATTTTTTTTTTGCGTTTCCATACACCAAACATGGATATAAATACCACTAAAACATCCGCTGGCTTATAAGCTTCATTTGGGTACCTAGCTAGCCTGGGTGGGTGGCCTGTAGACTGAGATAGACCGCGTCACACACACAGACAGATATTTGTGATTTTTACAACAGTAAAATGAAATGAAAGCAAAAAGAAAGGATTACAGCTCAATGTAAAGACGACGGAATGTATGGTGATCTCGGAAAATGCAACATAAAACATGTAAATGCCTTTAAATACTTTGGTTGTAAATCAAAAAAAAAAAAGAACTGGACAATCTAAACCAACTTCTAACAGCAACGAAGGCATTTTTACCAGCAGTAAGATAAACCTCCAGACAAAGATACATGTTATGAGAGCCTACGTATGGTCCATTCTTCTATGCGAATGCTGGGCCCTAACCATCGACACATGACAGCAACTAGAAGCAGTAGAGGTGTGGTTCATCCGGAGAATCATCAAAGTCTCATGGACAAAGAAGAAGAAAAAAAAACAAATACAGAAGTAATGGACATGGCTGGATACAAAAGATCCCTTCTCAATATCATCAGAGAAAGACAGCAAACATTTTTTTCGGCCATATAATAGGACCTAACGGACAAGAGAAACTGTTGTTGAGTGTTAAAATATTCGGAAACAAGAGCATAAGAATACAACACACAAAATTCCAAGACAGTTTAAACAAATTTGCAACGAACAATGACCGAGAACAGGAAAAAATGGAAAGCCATGATTGTCGATGTTTTCAAGACCAGACCGGACATTATGGAGTCCATTCTTCTATACGGATGTGAATGCTGGGCCCTAGGGAAAGACACAGAACAGCGACTAGAAGCAGTGGAGATGTGGTCCATCCGGAGAATCATGAAAGTCTCACGGACAAAATGAAAAAACAAAAACCTTGGAGAATAAAAAAAATTCTACAAAATAACGCGACGCAACATGAATACTATTTCCAAAATAACTGCATTCGGTATTAAATAACCTGAAAATGGTTGATATGCCGTAAAACAAAACAACCAAACAATTTTCTTTTTTTCTCTAAACTTTTACTGCTACCTCAACTTTTCTGCATCTACTAAGCAAGGACACAGAACAGCGACTAGAAACAGAGGAGATGTGGTTCGCCCGGAGAATCATTAAAGTCTCACGGACAAAGTGAAAAAAACAAAAACCTTGAAATAATGGACATGGCTGGATACGAGAGATCCGTTTTAATAGCATCAAAGAGAGACAACTCAATTTTGGGGGGCCATATAATTAAAAATACAACCGGAAAGAGAAGCAGAGGAAGACAATACACAAAATTCAAAGACAATGTAAACAAATTTAAGATGAATAAAGAGAGCACCAACAATGAGACCATGAGATAGACGGAGAAAAGAGAAAAATGAAGAGTTATGATCGTCGATGTCTACAAGATCCGACCGGACATTTGAAGAAGAAGAAGAAGAAGAAGAAGAAGAAGAAGAAGAAGAAGAAGAAGAAGAAAAGGAAAAAGAAGAAAAAGAAGAAGAAAGGGAAAAAGAAGAATAAGAAAAAGAAGAAAAAAAGAAGGGGAAGAAAAAAAAAGAAGAAGGAGAAGAAAAAGAAGAAGAAAAAGAAGATGTAAAAAAAGAAGAAGGAAAGAAAAAGAAGAAAAAGAAGGAGAAGAAGGAGAAGATGTAAAAGAAAAAGAAGAAGAAATAGAAGAATAAGAAGAAAAAAGAAGAAGAAGAAAAAGAAGAAGAAAAAAGTAAAGGAAACAAAGAAGAAGAAAAAAAAGGAGAAGAAGAAGAAGGAGAAAAAGAAGAAAAAAGAAGAAGAAAAGGAAGAAGAAGAAAAAAGTAGAGGAAACAAAGACGAAAAAAAAGAAGAAGAAAAAAAGAAGAAGAAAAAAGAAGAAGAAGGAAAAGAGGAAGCAGAAGGGAAAGAAGAGGGGAGGTTTGGTTAAGGATTGCGAAACCCTTGCCTTACAATTACACGCGCTACTGGCCCAAAGGGGTATGCTTCGCCTTTCAAGACTGAACGGAAGCATGGAATGGGTCTTTCAGTGATTGTTTTAACGTATTTCTGAAGATTCTTTTTTTCATTAGGACAGTTGCTCCTATCACAACCGGTATAATGGCTATCTCTTTCAGAGACCATGTCGTCTTTAAATCATTCTTGAGGTCCTAATACTTGGTTATCTTTTCCCTATTAAGGCCAAAGTCATTTGGGACATCAACAATTACCGCAGTTTTTTCAGGCTGGTTCCATATTACAATGTCTGACTTCATTGTCTTGTCTTTCATATATTTTGTCATAGAACACGGAGGCAGTGACAATTACTACCAATAGTATTCCAGCAATGATATCATTTTATGATTATACGCTGAAGCTAGACATGGCTAAACCTGAAATTATTATTAATGTCGATTTTTATCAGATATATATATATATATATATATATATATATATATATATATATATATATATATATATATATATATATATATATATACGGAAAAAAATCGACATTATCAGTGAAATTAACGTCACAGGAAGGCAAGTCACAAAATTCACAGACAGTTTAAACAAATTTCAAAGGAATAAAGATGGTATTAACAGTGAGCTCATGAAAAATTGAAAGCCATGAGTGTCAATATCTGCAAGACCAGACTGAACATTTGAAGAAGAAACGGAAGAAGAAGGTTTAGAGACATTAGCGTTTCATACTTACGAAACCATCAGTGTAGGCAGTGGTAATTACAACCAATAGTATTCCAGCAATGATATTATTTAATGGTTCTTCACTGAAGCTAGACATGGCAAAACCAAAATTATTAGTTTGGTGCAAAGATGAAGTCGTTTTTTTATCATATATATATGTATATATATATATATATACATATATGTACATATATGTATATACATACATATATGTACATACATATATGTATGATGATGATCATTGCAACGTCTTGTCAGACGAGTGCCACTCCCTCAGACATTTAAAATCCATGAGCTCAAATGTCTGAGGGAGTATCTATACAAATATGATGTTACAGAGTCTTAGCTTTGTACGACAGCTAAGTCTCTCTCTCTCTCTCTCTCTCTCTCTCTCTCTCTCTCTCTCTCTCTCTCTCTCTCGGTTCAAAATGTTGAGATCCAGCAACAAGCAAGAGCAAGATAGCCAGCAACAAATTAAACTGCAGACCAGCTTAATGCGGGCACTGGTCTTCCGCTTTATGGTTTTTTAAATCAGAGATTTGCTTCTCCTAGAAAGGTTGCCTTCACCACGGCTTACGGGAGCCCTCTCTACCTCAATACACATATACACACACACAAATATACACGGTGCTAGTTGGTCGTTGACCCAGAAAAAGAGTTCATTCGACCAGGACATATATATATACATACATATATACGTATGTATACATATACATACATACATACATATATATATGTATGTATGTATATATACGTATATATATGTATATATGTATATATATGTACATATATGTATATATGTATATTGTATATATATATATATAAAGAGAGAGAGAGAGAGAGAGAGAGAGAGAGAAAATTTGTTGTGTGCAAGGCGTTTGCTCAGTTGGTAGAGTGCTTGTCTCGCATGCAAAGGCTCGGGTTTCGAATCCTGAGTTCGGATGTGACTAATTGATAGCCCAAATGAGGGCGAAACTCGAGTATTTGACTTCCGTCCGGTTCGTTGACTGTTATCGCTCTTGTGAACTGCGACGTTGTTTGGGTGTGGAATTTATTTTATATATATATATATATATATATATATATATATATATATATATATATATATATATATATATGAGTAGATGGTAGTTTCCTTGAAGGATTGTTGGTGAAAGAATAAATGGAAGTTTTAAAAGCCAAGAGCAATGCGGAACGGACCGGAATCATGACAGTAAAGAAAAGAAAAACAAACAAATAGACGGGTATGTTTGAGTAGAGAAATATCTAACTGATATTCATCTATCATTCCTCACCTCATTGGATAATTATTTTGCAACCAAGTTGTTGGTATGCCCGGTGTATATAAAGTCCGTTGGTGGTATGGAACACTGCTCACCTTCTATATATAACGCTGAACGCCTGTGTGTGTGTGTCTGGTCACGAATAGGCTCCTATATGGTTGACTATTTTAAAAAACTGATTACATATAATGATAGAAGATGTATCGAGACACAGGAATGGGTATGTTTGATCTCGTAGAACAGTGGTTCATTAAAATTGTGGGGTCTGCATTCGCGCCTGGTCCACAAAGTATGGAAATAAAAAATAAAAAAAATAAAAATAAACGTTTACAAGTGTTTTTTATATAGATGTACATAAGGATACTTTGATAAGTACATTTTAACTTAAATAGGGATGGTATAATAAAATTGTGGGGTCTGCGTTCGCGCCTGGTCTCCATAGAATGGAAATAGGCACAGACTTTAATAAAGACTTTTCATATCTATCTGCGTAAGTATACTTTGATAATTACGTTTCAGTTTGAAGAAATATGGTATAATAAAATTATGGGGTGTTCGTTCCCACCTGACCTCCATAGAATGGAAATATGTCACAAAGTTTAACAAAGTTTTTTAATATAGATCCACAGAATATTGGGATAAGTGTTTCAGTGTGAACAGGTATGGTATAATAAATTATGGGGGTTATCTATTTTATTTTTACTTTCATCATATTTTGTTTTGATTTTGATACCCCCCAAATTCGAAGCTATCTCTTTACAACCCTTCTTTTTCATAAGCTATCATACTCTCATAAATCAGAGTCCATTTTCTGTAGGCTGTTTTTGAACCCGGTCAACGACAAGTACTTTTGTTAGTATATATATATATATATATATATATATATATATATATATATACACGTCAAAAAGCGAAATTATTTTTGCACCATATATAGTAAACACAAACAACTTTCGATATATATTAATATACGTATATATTTGTATAAAAAAACTTGGCCTACCAAACTCCTCTGTCAATTTTTGGTCAACAGGCACGAAACTTAATATATAGAACCTATAGAAAAGCTTTATATTTTAGTTTTAGCTGAGGAATAGAATTGGACAGGTGAAGGTCGAACGACAGCATTACAAATAAGCATGCGTAACGTAATAGCTATTGGCTCATGTTTAATTTTTAGGATTGCAGCAAACATGTCTTGATAGCTCAGGCATTAACGTCATAGAAAAAAATCATTATTGTATATTGTGTCTAATATAATATAAAAATAAATATGAAATCTGCATTGATCAAAATATCATATTTAATCATATTTTACGACCGGGCAATGCAGGGCGACATATATATATATATCTGTATGTATGTATGTATATATATATATATACATATGTATATATATATATATGTATATATATGTACATATGTGTGTGTATGTGTGTATATATATATACGTAAAAAACGGCATTAATTTTGCACAAATGGAGCTAAATAATTTTTTAAAATATATATATATATACATATATATATATATATATACACATGTCTATATATACACACACACACATATATATACTTTTGAAACTGATTTTTAATTCACAATATATATATATATACTCTTCAGAATAGTTTTTATTTAACAATCAGTTGTCATGGAAACGTGAGATTGTAGGTTTACAAAATATTACTGGCAGTAATATTCTATAAGTTATCCCATCTAAACAAGAATTGCTCGATATGCAAGATAGAGCAAATAAATTAAATTGTAATTCAATGAATTTCAAAAACTCTCATTGAAATGAAATAAAGTGGTTGAGTTTCATATCAAAGAATTTTTATTATTCTAAGCAAGACAAAGAATGCTTTAGAAATTTAAACAAGCACTTGCCCGATTCGGATATCTACACAGCTATGCGGATTACCCAATATATAGCTTGGACATTATTACCAAACGGATGTAAAGAACGTATAAATTGGATCTTACCAAACAAGCTGGATCTACAAATACATTCATATCCTTTTTCTACAAATCCTCCTGCTACAAAACTTCTGATAAATGTATAATTTTCACTTTGACTTTCCATGTCTCACTGACTTTAGCAAATAGGGTGCATACCTTTATAACTATTTGCTAACATTTTCTCTCCTCTGATGAGATGGTAGACATCGAAACCCTATAGGTTAAGGAGATTAATTTTCTAAAGCATTCTTTGTCTTGTTTAGAATAATAAAAATTCTTTGATATGAAACTCAACCACTTCATTTCATTTCAATGAGAGTTTTTTGAAATTCATTGAATTACAATTTAAATATATATATATATATATATATATATATATATATATATATAGTAAGTTATAAAATGTATATGGCAATTAAGCTGCACTGACTCTTCAGGCTTATTCGTATTAAGCACTTTTGAAGTAAATACTTAAAGTTTACTTTCGTATATTAATTATATGTGAGTAAATTAAGTAGTTATATATATATATATATATATATATATATATATATATATATATATATATATATATACGTCAAAAAACGAAATTAATGTTGCACCACCTAATAAAACAAAAATTATTTAATACAGTTAAGAAATGGATAGTTATCGATCGAGTTTGCGGATTTTAAATTTAAGAATCACTTTAGTACTTTAATCTTTTTTTTTTCGCATGTATTCATTCATTTCTTTCGACTATAGAGTTACGCTTCTTTTTCACTGGTAAGACAGCTTTTTCTTTATTAATGAATCGAGAGTGGCGCCTATGGAAAGCTGTAAAAAAAAAAGTTGTTCGCAACAGCGGATCCGGAAGTGACGTGTAATCCATAAGCGAGTCTACGCGCGAACGTAGATAATAACGGAGGAATAATGAGATCGCATCTAGATGAGGAAGCAATTTGTAAATTATATTTCGATTTGAATACTGAATATTGATATGCTGTTATGCACGCAATATAAAACCTATCACACACACATGCACACGTATATATATTTGCATACATATACAATACATATATATATATATTCAGAAAGTGTGAGAGAATATATATATAATGATTTTCTACAGACGAACCAATGTCGCAGCCCACAAAAGCCAAGAAAGCCAACAAACCGGATGTCCAAGACTCGAGTTTCACCCTCATTTTGGGCTCATCAGTTAGACATATCCGCGCTCAGGATTTGAAACCAGAACCTCTTGTCTTGGACTTCCGGTTTGTTGGCTTTCTTGGCACTTGTGGGCTGCGACATTGGTTCGACTATGGAAAATCATTATATATATATATATATATATATATATATATATATATATATATATGCAATTTACTAATCTTGTACTTTCAACCTGACAGAACGAGCGTGTCCCGGACTAGCTATATGATAGCAATGAGTGGATATACATTCCATTTTAAATACTGATTCTCCCTTGAATTTGAACGACAGGTGCGTGAAATAAAATGGCGTCTCCAATCTCGCCGATAAACTGTAGAACACCAGTAATTGTAAATATGATCTTTTTTTTTTTTGGTGCTTGTACAAAGAAAAGCGACAAATCGATTTAAAAAAAATAAAATTGCAGAAACAGGCACCATAACTCGGGTTATTTTAGAAAGTATATATCAGGGACATAAGTGGTAGTTCATTTGAGCAGCTATCATCAAAATATTTGTAAAACAGGCAGATGGATGCAACATTTCGTCAATGGGACAGAGGCTGAAGCCCAGTTCACAGTTCAGGGCCTATTAGGTTGGCGACATTCTTTTGAACCCTGACCAGGAGTGAGAGACTAGGAGCAGATGAAGCAGCCCAAATGTGATATATATATATATATATATATATATATATATATATATATATATATATATATATATATATGTGTGTGTGTGTGTGTGTGTGTGTGTGTATTATAGTTATGTAAAGACCATATTTAAACTTGGTCGAAAACATTCTTTATTTTAGATTTTGAAATTAAAAAATAAAAATGAATGCGTCAGCTGACCGGTTTCGAAGCTCGCTCAACAGAGCTAAAATTGAGCTTCATTACGTTTTAAAACGAAAAAGGGAGGGGGAACAATGAATCGGAGATAAAAAAGTAGGGGGGGGATATATGTATAAAAAATGTAAGGGGGGATTAATTATTAAATAGAAACTAGATTAAGCCCTAAGAGATTCTCTTTTTGTTTGCAAAGAGAAGGTCTCAGAGTCTTAATATATATAGTTTCTAGAATTTTGAGATGGTAAAGAGAGTGCGACTTACTAAGGATGGAAAAAAAGTCCGCACTAAAATTCGAAGCGCAAATACGATTATTTATAAGGTGCTCTCCTTTAGATCAGCCATATATATATATATATATATATATATATATATATATATATATATATATATATAATAAATTCCACAGCCAAACAACGTCGCAGCCCACAAGAGCCATGACAGTCAAAGAACCGGAAGTCCAAGACTCGAGTTTCGCCCTCATTTGGGCTCATTAGTTAGACACATTCGAACTTAGGATTCGAAACCCGAGCCTCTTGCATGCAAGGCAAGCACTCTACCAACTGAGCAAACGCCCCGCACGCAAGAATTTCAATTAACCAACACAGAGCAAGCAAACCGCGCCGAAAACTGATGTCTCACAAGTAGGAGTTTTAACTCGAAAGGACGATGCCATCCAGTAATGCTAACCAAGCGAGCAACTTGAGAGATTGTCTTCTCTTCTCTATATAAATAAAATGAACTCATTTTTTCCCGTCTGATTTTGACATTAATAGGATTAACAATCAAGATATTTCATGCAAATATAATATGCACAAACGGCAGAACAATATCTGAGGTGTGTTATAGGCTTATTATTTCTCAAATTCCTCGATAATCTTAGATTTCTATACTTTTTCTGCTGAGAAGTCACGGCCAAAATCGGTTAAGATCAATGGAAGTGGTAAAATATTTTCTCTCTAATAAATTCCTCCTCCCCCTGCCACCACTTAACACCGTTTGGGGATCGTTCACAAGGAACAGTTGAGAAGAGAACACCGGTTTGGCTTCGTAGTTCTTTCATGTGAAGTTATTTAAAATCACTAAACTAAGCTGCAGTGCTCTGTGGCGTAGTGGTTAGCGTGCTGGACAATTCATATTATATTTTCACGTTCGCGCCGACCTACCGTAGTCGTTTTTTTTTTGTTTTTTTTTCCTAAACAACTGGAATGGACTTTTCTTGGTGGCCGAACTGTTAAGGTTGCAGATTTTTTTTTTTTCACACTTTATTTTCCTACTTTTACTCATGACTCCGGGTTTGATCCTTCCTACTTACCTACCATAACATTTTTTAAAACTCCCCCCCGTCCCGGAAACAAACACTCGGGCAACGCCGGGTACCCCCGCTAGTATATAATAAATTCCATAGCCAAATATATATGGAAATCTGTACAGAATTTATAATGGGTAGCTTGTTCTCGTTCCAACAACCATGATTCGGTAGAAGTCTCAAGCAATTCGCAACGGTATTTTTTACTATCGCTCATAATGTACATCTTTTGTTTTTCCTCTGGCGATACCCCGTTTTGAACAGATGCCCTTCGATGGATGGATAGATAGATAAATTGGAGCTGTTTCTTGTAAGTGCCACTGCGTTGCCACCCCCCCCCATAGCCGAGAGGTGATGTGGTCACTCAGAGAAGATTACAAGAGAACGGAAAACAATGCAATTCGCCAGGACTCAATCTTTTTTCAATTGGCAAGCATGGGGTGAGCTCGCATATTTTTGTCTCTCTCCCCCAGTAGCTAGTTAAGATTAGTTGAACTCTTTGAAAGTTTAACGATTAAAAGTTGAAATGTTAAGAATTATCTGTTGTAATTGTAATATATTGAAAATATTTTTATAAAATATAATAGTTATGATTCTCTTATATATATTACAATCTGTGTTGCGTGTTGTTTGATTTGCCTCAACATCAAGACGAGGTATGCTGTCTTCGCAGACAGAATCCAATAGAATAAAGCCGTCCTCGAAGAATGGAGAATGGCTCAGAGAATAAAACCATACCTAATTCCATGTATTCACTCTTCGAAAAAGACTTCCAAAAACGATGCACATAGTGCTATAAATTGGTTGTACTAACCACTAAACATAGTGTCGTATTGGTTGCAGTTCCCAGGATGTTTTTTGACCAATTTAACCCTCCACGGGTTTATGCATTGTGTTATGAATTTAAATAAATTTGTTGCTGTTTTCCAGGATTGTATTCCTACCATAGGAATAATGCCTGCCCATTGTGTTATATTTATTGCAACATTTGGGAGTAACACTAGTGACCGACCCCATTCAGTTATAAATTGATGCCATGACCAGGATACACCCTGAATTATCACAGAACACAACACCGGTCCCAATCACTAGACAATCGCCAATCGTGATATAGAGATAGACGTGCCGAGAGACCCCTAGCCTTAACAACCTAAAAAAAGTAGATATCTAGATAGATATGGTAAGGCAACTGGGAGATATAAATCATAACACAAAAATGGAAGAGAAAAGGCGAGAAAGCAATATGACTCAGTAACACGCAACATAAATCTCCAATGATTTGTTCTACAATTCTTTTCGATGATTCTCCTACGAACGTCTGACTGCGTTCTGTCTGAGGTTTACTTTTTATGCAATCGAGCAGCGAGATTTTGAATCACTTAGCGAGATCACTAATGAGAAACGTTATGGGCGCCGTCATCTTAATTCTTTCTCTCCCCCATACGGGTAGCTTGATTAAAAATGGCGCATACAGATGCTATCGTTTTAACGCTGTTCTGGATTTTCTATAATTTTCCGAACATTAATTTACTTCAGTAATGGTCCATCGATTCACATGCTACTATTTATTTTCTGGACATGAATTTATCGTCCGTTTTTATTTGCCTGTAAGTCTTTCAAACAGATTCCCAACAAATAACCATTACAGATTAAAGGAAAATGATTACGAAGATAATCATTCTGTTATAATCTCTTTCTTACTGATTTTGTAGATCGGAAAAGATAGAAATGAACATTTATCATTCACACACTTTCTCTCTCTCTCTCTCTCTCTCTCTCTCGCACACACACACACACACACACACACACACACACACACACACACACACACACACACACATATATATATATGTATATATATGAGCAAATCTTGTCTATATAAATAAAATGAACTCATTTTTTCCGCGTCTGATTTTGACATTAATAGGATTAAAAATCAAGATATTTCATGCAAATATAATATGCACAAACGGCAGAACAATATCTGAGGTGTGTTATAGGCTTATTATTTCTCAAATTCCTCGATAATCTTAGATTTCTATACTTTTTCTGCTGAGAAGCCACGGCCAAAATCGGTTAAGATCAATGGAAGTGGTAAAATATTTAGTTAATAAAACATGTTCAAAAACAC